>NW_007064543.1:225076-350991 GCF_000164805.1 Carlito syrichta | reverse complement strand
CCAGAATTACAGGCATGCGCTACCACGCCCGGCTGATTTTTTGATTTATTGTAGAGATGAGGTCTCACTGCCCAGGCGGGTCTCAAACTCGCGGGCTTAGGCAATCCACTCACCTCAGCCTCCCAAAGGCGTGGGATTACAGACTGAGCCACTGAGCCCGGCCCAACTAAGTTTTTTATTTATTGTAGAGATGAGGTCTTGCTAAGTTGCCCGGGCTGGTTTCGAACCTGTGGGCTCAGGCAATCCAATATAACCTAAGCATAAAGCATAATCAACTACATGACTCTAGCAAGAGCATCATGTGACCCTCAGTGTAGCCAGATAGTGTGACTGGGAGATGGAGTTATGGACACCAACAAGACATTTTGGAGGGTGGGAGATTTCTTACATTCTGGTGACAGTTTATATTATAAATATAAATCTTAGCTTGTATTTAATATGTATCATAATGTATAAACATACACAAGGTGCCAAAAAATGTATACACAATTAAAATTGTAATACTAAATATATTCCTGCCGGTTGCATGGTGATGCTAGCGTTCATTTGATTAACACCGTCTTTTGAGCAAACCTCATACTACGCATTGCTACCATAATTCAATTCAACTTTGAAAAGTAGTACATAGATAACATCTTTTAAAATGTGTATACTAGGCCAGGCCTGAGTCCAGGGGTCTGAGACCAGCCTGGGCAACTCGCAAGACTTCCTCTCTACACTAAATAAAAAAAATTAGCCAGGCGTGGTGGTGCATGTCTGTAGTTCTAGGTATTTGGAAGGCTAAGGTGGAAAGATCGCCTGAACCCAGTAGTTCAAGGCTGCAGTGGCTGTGAGCATGTCATTGCACTCCAGCCTGGGTGACAGAGAGACAACTCAAAAAAAAGGAAAAAATGTGTATACTTTTTTGGGGGCGCCTCCCCCTTCAGTATTTATATGATGTATCTTCCATGGTATATATTTAATCACATTTAATTCTTAGTCTATTTTCATTCCCAAAATGGTGTGTGGACCTATTTTTATTGTTTATTGTTTATTGTTGCTTATCCATGGCTCATGGAAACCGTCATGTTGCTTGAGAAATCTTTCACCTTGCCTTTTAAAGTTTAGCCTAGAATCTTTTTCTCCTTGGCTCTTGACCTTCTAACTCAATGACCAAAGAGGATGTGAAATCATTATATTCTGCTTTTGAAGATTATTTGTCCCTATTCTAGGTGTCTGTCTTATTTCTTTTAGATATATTGCCTACAAAAAAGTTGTCTTGATATATGAGGGAGAAATATAGTTATATAGTAGACAATATGTACTATATAATCAATATTTATAACATTATATATGCTTAATGTATAGGTATTCTATACTGAAATTAGGAAGGATTTGACACAGTTTCATGTGAGTAATTGAAATAACAATGGCATTCCTTTTAATAAAGTTTTTTTCCTTTCTTTTTAAATAGAGATATGAGGTCTTGCTATGTTGCCCAGGCTGTTCTCAAATTCCTGGGCTCACACAATTCTCCCACTTCAGCCTCCCAAACTGCTAGGATTACAGGCATCTGTAATCTAGGATTACTACATCTAGCCTCAAGAAAGTTTTTAAACAGTATGGTGGAGATAATGGCATGGCCAAGGAAAGAAGTTTACTATTTTTGGTATTCCTAAATCTAATCAGTAGGTCATCATAGATCATGATAGTTATATAACCAAAAAGCAGAATAATCTTATGTGAGGTTTATTGATACAGAAATGTTTGGTTCAATGTTCATCTTCTAGTTTAATAGCTTTTATTTTCTGATTTCAAAATTGAAGAATACTGTACATTTAAGCAAGAAACTTTCAGCCTCTATAATGCCCTCAAAACTCAGAAGGCTTTTAAGATGCCATTTTTTTTCTCCTTTCTTCCCCCTCAATTCTCTTATTTTTGACATTAAGTGAGTCAAGGGCTCCAAACTCAAATATGTCTTTGGAGGCCCAGCAGGCAATGTGAATGAGAGAAGTAGATCTGTTGGGTTCAGTGCCACATTGAAGGTTCTATGGCCTGTCTGAGGGAGTTTAAGTTCAGTTTTTAAAAAAATTTAATGCACTATGCCACCAGTTTGTGACCTTACTTTACCTGGAAAGGACTGTTAAATATTTTAAGTATAAGATTTAGTTTAACTTTCCCCTTTGAAACTGAATTCATTAAGGAAAAAACTTAAGTAAATAGACAACTACTTATTCTTTTAGACCCAGCTGAAATATCACCTACTTTGTGAATGCTCCTGAGCTCTCTCCTAGGGATTGCTTTTTCCTTGTTTTAAGATTGGCATAATAACTATAGCATTGGTCCCTTTTTGTTTTAATTACTTGTTTTTATGTCTAATGTCCTGGTAATTTATTGAGGGCAAGGAGCAAATCTTATTAATCCTAGTAGGAGCATTTGTGTTGCAAATCCTAGTATTGCATTTGTGTTGAACATTGAATGAAGTTCCAGACACACAGTAAATAAGGAGATGTTTGCAGATGCATAGGTATTAATTAAAACCAAAATGTAAGCATCTGTAATATAATAACATTTCTTTTTCTTTTGTTGAGTTGAAGGACTGTGTCTACACTAAATGTCAGATGTGTTTCTTGGAAATTACTAAGAATGTTAGTAATGACATATCCATGCTGGATTTGACATTGACAAATCAAACCTGATTTGTACAGATGGTGACTAAGCAACTTAATCACAAGTAACCAGTGGTTCTTCCCCATCAGAAAAGATTCACTACTAAGCTTCCTGCTTCCAGATTCATACAGTTAATTTTATTGTGGAAAATGTCAAAAAATTTGAGTTCACCTGGAATGACAAAGGAATTTGGAGTTAGCAGACCTCAGCTCTGTTTCTAGCAATATTACTATTAAGCAACATAACTTTAGGCAGGTCTCTTTGGGTCTGTTTCTTCATCTGTAAAGTGATAAAGGACTTGATTAATATCCTTTTGTTCATAAAATTATCTAATTCTAAAGCACTGTGCAATTCCTAAATAAAATATTAGGACCAGTAAAGCCAGGTCATTCTATGGACAATTTGAAGTAATTTACTGAAATACCTATAATGTGTGTGTATGTATGTGTTTAGGACTCTTTAGAAAGGTACAGAAAAAACTAATAATAGATTACCTTTGGTAGGAGAGGAGCTGGATGGCTGGTGGGAAGGAGACTAGTGTATTTTCTTTTGTTGCATTATTTGAATTTTATTACATATATTTGATTGTCTACTCAATAAGGACAAATACAATTTAAATATATAAATGTATACATAAAGAATAAGAATAAAGGAAAAGTAAAGGTCTAATGGTAAGATCCAGCTTGAGACTGTTAGTACAGAAAGTACAGTCCATTAGATTCTGTGCTTTTATTTATAGCTATATATTGAGTTCTCAAGTTATAGTAGCCAAAACAAAGAAGTACCAAGAGATTGACTTGCTTTATAAAATATAAACCAGCCAGGCTCGGTGGCTCAGCCTGTAATCCCGCGCCTTTGGGAAGCTGAGGTGAGTAGATTGCCTGAGCCCGCGGGTTCAAGACCCGCCTGGGCAGCGAGACCTCATCTCTACAATAAATCAAAAAATCAGCCGGGCATGGTAGTGCGCGCCTGTAGTTCCAGCTACTTGGAAGGCTGAGGCGGAAGGATTGCTGGAGCCCAGTAGGTCAAGGCTGCGGTGGCCGGGAGTGGCCACTGCACTCCAGTCTGGGCGACAGAGTGAGACTCCAACTCAAAAAATAAATAAATAAAATAAAAATAAAATAAAATATAAACCATTATGAAAATTTGAAATTATGAAAAATAAAGCCTTTCCTAGTGCTAAAGTTTTGAGCTATTTTCCTCTTTAAAGAGGTATTATGTTGCTGGGTGTGATGGCTCAAGCCTGAAATCTCAGCACTTTGGGAGGCCAAGGTGAGAGGATTGCCTGAGCCCATAGGTTTAAGACCAGCCTGGGCAACTTGGTAAGACCTCATCTCTACAATAAATAAACAAAAAAATTAGCCAGGCGTGATAGCACGTGCCTATAGTTCCCGCTACTTGGAAGGCTGAGGCAGAAGCATTGCCTGAGCCCAGCGGGTCGACTCTGGGGTGGCCATGAGTGTGCCACTGCACTCCAGCCTGAGCAACAGAGTGAGACTCCAACTGAAAAAAAAAAAGAGGTATTATGTGATAAGGTGGTGGATGTTTTCAGTAATAACTCTACAGTCATATAGTGCAGTATCACAAATGATGATCCTTGGATATGTTTGGAGGGAAGTTTCTTTGAGTACAGTGCTCTAGTAGTTTTAAAATATTTAATAATCTCACAAGCATATAGATGACAGCTTATCTTACAACTGAGTATTACCACACTGTTTAAGTGCCCACGTATGTGTGTTTAAGATTATTGGCTATATACTTTTTTATTTGTAAGTCAGTGGTTTTTGGGACCACTGGAGTGCCCGGGTAGTGCTGAGCACACTACACTCTGAATAAAGACTTTGCAGTTGTTTGAAATGAGAAAGTGGTGGCATATATGTTTAGAATGCCAAGCTTTAAAAAAAAAAACTGCAATACTGTATCCATGTTATGAGGGATGATTTAGCTTCAGCATTAAATCTACTGGTGTCTATTAATGTTAATTTGAATCTTAGTAGTTTTATACTTTTATATTTAATTTGTTTTTGTTCCATGGCTACATGATATTATAATTTTATGTTTATATGTATTCATTATGAACAGATTTAACTTAGCATAGGGGGTTTGTTAGAATCTTGTTTATCCTTTAAAAGGGATCTGTGTATTTCTCACACTTTAGAAACTCTGCAGTAGTGGTTTTGTTTTAGGTATTGTCACAGCATCACTCATTCTAAGTAGAGTCCAAAATGCCCAAATGGAAGGACAGTTTTCTACCTATCATTTCTCATAATTGAATTTTGTTTAAAGTTAGAAAAATAAACTTTGAAAGTATGGGTAATTTCAAAATTCTTAATTACTAATTAATGACAAATCCAATTTACTTTGGAAATGCAGTCTAAAGATAACCCTCCCTTGAATAGGTGTCTACTCAAGCTCTTCGTGGAGCAACTGTAGACAGGACCATATGGTTATCAGAAAAGAGATCAACTGCTTTTGCCCACAAATGAATGAATAAACCAGGCTTCATCCTTCTCTAAGTTGAATAGAGCATAACTTGAATGAGTTTAGTCTGAAAAAAAGTCAAAGTTCAAGTCTACCTACTTATTCATCATAGTTAAAGAAGGATTTCAGTAATGTGCCTATGAAGTGTCTGATTTCAGACAACCAAATTTTCTGGTGAGTTCAACAGGGCAACTTCCTTGGAAAGATAACTCTAGGAAACACAGTTGTGTTGGTTAAAGAAAACTGTCCACTTCTGGCATCTTTACAGAAAGAAAAAGAAAGAAAGAAAACTGTTAAATATTAACTTTCTGCTCAGAATGATGATTTTTTAAAAAGTTGTTGATCTTAAGATATTTTTCTGATCATAATTTAGAAGAACCATTTTTCTGTTGAGGCAGTTGTTCTTGACACAGAAACAATATTTATCAACATAAAGGAGATAACTTTTTTGTGTTTCACATTTCAAATACTTGTGATAAAATTTTAAAAGAAAGGTGCAAAGTTTTATATTTAATATAGTGTTATTATGTTATTGATCTGGCAAAAATCTGTTCAACCCATCCCTGTGATATTTATGGCAGTTTGGCTGTAGATACCATTTATCACATCAAGGAAATTTTCTTCCATTCCTGTCAAGAGGCTTTTTTTTTTAATGGATGAATGTTGAATTACATCCTATGCTTTTTCTGCATCTATTGATATTTGTATGCATTTTCTTTGCCAGTATGTGTTTCAGTAACCTTTTTTTTTTTTTTAAGGAAGATGCTTTTTTATTCTTTTAAGGTCATTTTTTCTATTTTTTTATGGTGGTAAGATATGCATAACAAAATTTACAATTTAACTATTTTTTACTTTTTTTTTGGTAGAGATGAAGTCTATGTTACTCAGGGTAGTGTTCAACTCCTGGGCTCAGGCAATCCTCCTGCCTTGGCCTCCCCAAGTGCTGGAATTACAGGCATGAGCCACCATGCCTGACCCCATTTTAACTTTTTTTTTTCAGAAAGCAGGATTTTTTTTTTTTTTTTTTTGAGTCAGAGTCCGCCTCAGCCTTCCAAGTAGCTGGAACTACAGGTGCGCGCTACCATGCCCAGCTAGTTTTTTATTTATTGTAGAGACAAGGTCTCACCAAGTTGCCTGGGCGGGTCTCGAACCTGCGGGCTGAGGCAATCCTCTTGCCTTGGCCTCCCAAAGTGCTGGGATTACAGGCTGAGCCATTGAGCCCGGCCCAGCAGGATTTTTTGAGAGGACAGAAAAGCTCCCACAGCAGGAGGGGACCCGAAGGGGTTGCCCCATTTTAACTATTTTTAAGTGTATAGTTCAGTGTCCATTCACATGGTTATGATACTACCACCACTATCCATCTCCAGAACTTTTCATCATACTAAACTAAAACGCTATACTTTTTAAACAGTAACTTCCCATTTCTGCCTTCCTCCAAGCTGACAACCACTTTTCATTAATCAGTTTTTAATATCAACAAAACTTGGTCATTATGTAGGATGTCTTTTTTATTTTATATGTTGATGGAGTCAGATTACTGATGTTTTTGTTGGATTGTTTTTTCAATAACAGATCAGACTATTTTCTAACTTCCATTGTGGTTTTCTTTGATCCACAGGTATTTATGAGTGTGTCTTTCAATTTTCAAATGTGAGATTTTTCTAGTTAACTTTTTGTAGTATATTTATAGATAAATTGCATTGTGGTTGAAGAATATACCCTGTATACTTTTGATCCTTTGACAATTGTTAGCATTTACTTATTTGCCCTAGTATATCCTTCACCCAGATTCCACACTTGTTAACATTTTGTCATAATTGCCTTCTCTTTCTCCCTTTATCCATCTATCTATACAGCTTTCCAGAATCATTTGAGAAATAAGTTGTAGACACAATGCTCCATTATTACCCCATAATCATTGTGTATTTCCTAAAAACAAGGACACTCACCTATGTGTTTATAGCACACTCATTAAAATCAGGAAATAAATATTGATATATTACTGCCATCTAATTCATTAATTAATCCCCCCTCAAATTTCCCTGATCTCCCAATTATGTTCTTTGTAGCAAAACAAACCAAAATAACAACTACAAAAACTAACAAAATCCCCTTGAGAAAACAAAAACAGAAAAACTTCTTCCCACTTCCCTTTGTTTATTTTTGATTCAGGGACACAATTCAGCATTATGCCTTGCATTTAGTTTTCATGTCTTTTCAGTCTCTTTCAATCCAGAACAATTCCTCAGTCTTTCCTTGTTTTCAATGATCTTGACTTTTTTTTTTTTTTGAGTTGGAGTCTTACTCTGTCACCCAGACTGGAGTGCAGTGGCCGCTCCCGGCCACCGCAGCCTCGACCTGCTGGGCTCCGGCAATCCTTCCGCCACAGCCTTCCAAGTAGCCGGAATTACAGGCATGCGCTACCACGCCCGGCTGATTTTTTGATTTATTGTAGAGATGAGGTCTCGCTGCCCAGGCGGGTCTCGAACCCGCGGGCTCAGGCAATCCACTCACCTCAGCCTCCCAAAGGCGCGGGATTACAGGCTGAGCTACCGAGCCTGGCGATCTTGACATTTTTTAAGAGTAAGTCAATTATTTTGTAGCATGTTCCTCAATTTGGTTTAGTCCTCATTAATAGATTTAGGAAATGCATCTTTGACAGGAATACCACAAACATGATTTTGTGTTCTTTTCATTGCATCATATAAGGGGGTACACATCAATTTGTCCCATTACTGGTTATGTCCAATTTTTATCACTTGGGTAAGATGTTGTTTGACAAGTTTCTGTAAAGTTGGTGCAGAAGTATTTTGTACCTACTAGTTAATAAGTAAATGATATGTATTTTGTGGGGTGATACTTTGAGACTATGTAAATACCCATTTCTCATCAAATTTTCACCTACTAGTTTTAGCATTCATTGGTGATTTGTGCCTGAATCAGTTATTACCTTAGTGGTTACCAGATGGTAAATTTTAAAAATTTCATCATTCCTCCTGAATTCATCATTTGGCATCTCATTATGGGGAAAAGTTTTCTCTCCCTGTTTTTAAAAAAAATCTTTTAAACATCTCAGCACAGACTCAACAGGCTCATTGATTCCTATTTTATTCATTTTTCACTTATTTTGATGTTTAGATTGTCTCACATTTGGCCAGTGGGAACCCCTTCAAGCTGGCTCCTATATCCTTTTTTCATGTCACCATCACTCTTTGATCACTTTTTCCCCTTCCTTTTTGGCATAAGATTTTTATATACTCACCTTTTATTTTGACTGTGTAAGTCCTGGAGTTAGTCATATTTTTTGTTTTGTTGGGGTTTTTTTTTTTTTTTTTTTGATTTGGAATCTCACTTTGTTGCCCAGGCTGGAGTGCAGTGGCATGCTCACGGCCACCCCAGCGTCGACCTGTTGGGCACTGGCGATCCTGCTGCCTCAGTCTTCCAAGTAGTTAGAACTACAAGCACGCACTACCACACCTGGCTAATTTTTGTGGTGTATTGTAGAGACGAGGTCTCGCCAAGTTGCCCAGGCTGATCTGGAACCCGCAGGCTCGGGCAATCCACTCCCCTCGGCCTCCCGAAGTGTTGGGATTACAGGCTGAGCCACCGAACCTGGCTGAGTCAGTCTTTATCAAGGAACTCTGGTTCCTTTTATTAGTGACTATATTTGGAAAATAAGATCTGGGGGCTAGGCAAAGTGGCTCATGCCTGTAATCCCAGCACTTTGGGAGACCAAGGTGGGAGGATTACTTGAGTCCATGAATTCGAGACCAACCTGGGCAACATAGCAACACCTCACCTCCACCAAAAAAAAAAAAAAAAAAATAGCAGGGCATGGTAATGCAGCAGTCACCAGCCTTTTTGACATCAGGATCAGTTTAAGACAGTCTTTACCTGGACAGCAGGGTTGGGGGATGGTTTCGGAATGTTTCAAGCACATAGCATTTATTGTGCACTTTATTATTATTACATTGTAGTATGTAATAAAATAATTATACAATTTCTTTTTTTACTGTAGTGGTAGAAAGTTGTTGGGTGATGATGTCCTCTCTTGGACCGAAAGCAAATCACAGATGTTGAGGTCTGTGGTTGGAGGCTTTGTAATATGATTTCTGCACACCCTCCAAAGCACAGGGATGGTGTGAATGTAGCAACTTTGGAGATTTGACCCATGCTTTTAAGATGAAAAATTATTTGTCTGAGCCTGCGGGTTCGAGACCTGCCTGGGCAACTTGGCGAGACCTCATCTCTACAATAAATCAAAAAATTAGCCGGGCGTGGTAGCGCGCCCATGTAGTTCCAGCTACTTGGAAGGCTGAGGCGGAAGGATCGCTGGAGCCCAGCAGGTCGAGGCGGGTGACTGGGAGCGGCCACTGTACTCCAGTCTGGGTGACAGAGTGAGACTCCAACTCAAATAAATAAATAAATAACTAAAAATAAGATGGCAAATCATTAATTACAGAATATCAAGAATGATTATACAGATATGTATGCATGTTTATACATATGTATATTAAAATATACAAACATCTGTATCTGCTTCTAAATATTAAAAGCCATGATTTCACTCTAATACTTCTAATTCTAATCCAACACTATTGGGCTTTTTCTGTTGTTTCCCTTTTCTGTATTTGTACCTCCCTTCTCCAGCATTGAAACATCTGGCTCTCATTCTTTTTTTTTTTTTTAATTATGTACTAACAAATATTTTTGAGATAAGGTCTCTCTCTGATAGCTTGCCGCAGCCTTGAACTCCAGGCCTCAAGTGATCCTCCCAGTCCTCAGCAACTAGGATTGTAGGTGTACCACTTGTGACCAGCTATTTCATTATCCTTTTTACTTATACTCCTGAATATATATCTGACCATGAGGACCATCTTCTTGGCTCTAGCCCCACAGAATGAACTGGCTGATCACCTCCTCAAGTTCCATGAGCTATTTTTATATATAGCCAGTCCTTACTTTGCATGGTTTCAATATGAACACATTTTCATTACCATGGTTTAATTAAATAATACCAGGCCCCTGGTAATAGTTAATGAAATGTAAAATATAACTTGTGATCAAGAATAGCTTCTCTCACTTGGGAGGCTGAGATGGGAGGATCACTTGAACCCAGGAGTTCAAGACCAGTGTAGGAGGTATAGCAAGACCCTATTTCTCAAAAAACAAAACAGACAACTTCTTAAAAATTTTTAAACTTTATTGTAACCCTGTAATAGCTGATTAATACCTTCCTAGACTTCATTCAACTGGAGCTAGACTAATTTTCTTTTTGAGGAAAATTATAGTCACTGCACTGTGTTCAGCTGAACTTTATACAGCATTGTGTTTCCCTCTGTCAGTTCCTCTTTTAATGGTGGGTGGGTAGCTGAAGGGAGGATATGTACAATAATGTATTTTTAGTTCTTTTGAATAGAGAAGTTGCTCCAGCCATTACTATTGATGGCAGGAAGTATATTTATAGCTCCAGGGAAGGAGGGTAATATGAGTCCCGGTTTAAGAAAACCTGGGAGACTGGATGTAATATTTTTAATTAAAACTCAGTTGTATTTCATTGTAAGCTCTTGCCTTAGAAATATTGCTGAGATGAAAATGGACCTGTAACTTATGAAGCATAGATATTTTTGTAAGTGTATTGAATCTGCTCCTTGATTTGGAAAAATCTTCCATTTTGAAATTTTACAGTGTACAACACCTAGAACAAAGGATACTTCTAGCATACAGGATATGTGTGAATTCAGGTGTTAGCATGCAGTTAAACAGTAAAGTGGACATTAAGTGACACTCAAAAAATTGTTCCCAATTAGATATTCATAAAATTCTTAATGATACAGTTTCTATTGTGACTCTAAGGTTGAAACCAAAATATTACATACAGATCATAAGATACTCTTAGTAAAACCAATTTGAGATTTTCCACTAAGCTCCACATAACTTTTTCAGAACTTTGGGTCAGGACTTAGCGCCCATTATTATTATGTGCATCAGGCATATTCAACACAAGATTAAATTATTCTGATGCCTTCTCTTTTTTTCTTACTCTCTTAATTGAGGGAGCAAAGAGTTGGTTTCCAAGGATACGCATTATCTCTTATGCTGGTCTCAGATTGATGCAGTCATGGAAACCAGGCAGTAAACTCATTCTTGGCAGCAGCCAGCACTGGTCCGATTCTTTCTTTTAAAAGCATGAGATTCCTTAATAATACATTTTGGGAAGTTTGTTGCCAAATGATTTCAAGTCATCCTAGAGGGGAGTTGGAAGTGTTGTTGAATAGACTTAAGTGATTCAGTTAAGTGTTAACAGGGTGCTAAACAAAACTGCAGTGATTTAACTAAAGGTGTTTCTGGTTAATTTAAACAAGAAGGACCTATAACATATAGAACAATTACTGTTTAGTTCATCTTTAGATTATTGAAAATTAGGTTTCTAATTTATACTATACTAATTCTGGTTTGAGGATTTTTTTTAACATCAAGAGCTCAAAATGTTGAGTTATAGATGTGTTGAGCTTTATTTATCATAGTGTACACAATGAAGGTTTTTCAACTGGCTCATTAAAGCCAATCTACTAATGAAATGTAAATATGAATACTGTGTTCTTTAAAATATTTTATGGAGCTGAAGCTGGACTGCATAGGTTCAAATCCCATCTCTGCTACATGTTAGCTGTGTAATCTTGGGCAAGTCACTTAACCTGTGTCTTAGTTTCCACATCTGCAAAATGGGACATAGTACAGTTTGAGCATCCCTAATTTGAAAATTTGAATCTGAAATGCTTTAAAATCTAAAACTTTTAAGTACCTACATAATATTTAAAGGAAATGCTCATTGGAGCATGTTGGATTTCAGGTTTTGGGGTTAAGGTGGCTTAGCTGGGAAGTAAGTATGCAAATATTCAAAAAGCATTTTGGATAAGGGATACTCAACCTGTAAGAGCATCTACTTCATGGGATTGTGGTGTGGAGTAAATGAGCTAAGTTATGTAACATGCCCTACTTATAGGGAATACTCAGCAAATATTGGCTATTCCATTTATACATAAGAAATAGAATTATTGATGAGGTTGTAAAGGCTAAAAAATAAATTCAGAGAACGTTTGTGCAGAATTCATGTTAAAGACCTTTAAAGGAGGAAGGTGTGTTGATATATGTACTTTTTTTTTTTTTAGGTTAACAAGAATGGTGGAGGATTTGCTCCTCCTTACCCCAAATCAGGGATTCCCAACCTCCAGGCCTCAGACCAGTACAGTCTGTGGCTTGTTAGGAACCGTAACACACAGTCAGAGGTGAGCGGCAGGCAGTGAAGCTTCATCTGTATTTACAGCCACTCCCTATCACTTCTATGACTGCCTGAGCTCTGCCTTCTGTCAGATCAGTGGTGATGTTAGATTCTCACAGGAGTGCAAACCCAATTATAAACTGTGTATGCGGGGAATCTAGGTTGCATGCTCCTTATTAGCATCTAATACCAGATGATCTGAGGTGGAGCTGGGGAGCAGCCGAAAATATGAATTAACATTAGCAATGAATTTTGACTGTACATCACCCCACCTTCCCCCTGTGCCCATCCCCGTCTATGGAAAAATTGTCTTCAACGAAACTGGTCCCTGATGCCAAAAAGGTTGGGGACTTCTGTCCCATGTGAATGAACCATTCCTGTCCCTCTTATTTTTATTTATTTTTAATTATTATTATTTTTTGAGTCAGGGTCTCACTCTGTTGCCCAGGCTGGGATGCAATAGCACCATGGCACCATCACAGCTCACCACAGCCTCAACCTTCTGAGCTCAGGCAATCCTTCTGCCTCAGCCTCCCAAGTAGCCGAGACCTCAAGTATGCACCACCACACCTGACTAATTTTTTAAAAAAATTTTTGTAGAGGTAAAGTCTCACTTTGTTTCCTAGACTGGTCTTGGACCCCTGGACTCAAGCAGTTCTCATGCCTCCACCTTCCAAAGTGCTGGGATTATAGGCATAAGCCAAGTCCAGCTTTCTGTCCCTTTTAAAGATTGGATATTGGGTTTCCGTAACTTTGGAAGATATTTGACAATTTGGCAAACATTGATTGATCACTACCTGATAAGTTTTAAGATTTAAAAGGTGAATAAAGCACATCCTCTTCCCTTACCCGGTTCCTGTTTTGGAGGGTGTGGGTGGAGGAAGGTAAAGAGGTGAAGATGACCTATTCTTACAAAATTTAATTATTTGTGTTAAGTGCTACACTAGCAGAATTTTTAAAAATTTTAAATCATACAGAGAGGAAAAAGAGGACAAATTAACCCAATAAGAAATATACAGACTTGTTTGAAAACAACTATAAAGCTTTACTGAAGAATTTTTAAAAGATATAAAATATTATAAAGATATTTTGTTTGTTTTGGTTTTTGTTGTTGTCTTGGTTTTTTTGAGATGGAGTCTCACTCTGTGCCCAGGCTGGAGTGCAGTGGCATGCTCATGGCCACCGCAGCCTTTACCTGCTGGAGTCAGGTGATTTTTCCACCTCAGCCTTTCAAGTAGCTGGAACTACAGGCACATGCCGCCATGCCTGGCTAATTTTTTATTTTTTATTGTATAGATGAGGTCTTACCAAGTTGCCAGACTGGTCTCGAACCTCTGGGCTCAGGCAATCCTCTCACTTTTGGCCTCCCAAGGTGCTGGGATTATAGGTGTGAGCCACCACACCCGGCCTATAAAGATATTGTACAGATGTCAGTACTCCCCAAATTCTTCTAAATGTTTAATGCAAATTGATTTGTAAGACCAGTGGGACAAATCTTTTGAGAACTTAACAAATTGCATGTACAGTTCACGCAACTTCTGAGAGTACATTCAGTTGTTGAGAAAATTTTGAATGTTTTTGAAATACAGTAATTGATTGGCAGAAAAAGGAAGAAGTGTATGTGACATTGACCCTCCAAATAGTAAAATCTCTTAGAAAGTTAAAGTTATTTAAAACAGTCGGGCATTTTTGTTAGAGTAGACAAGCAAGTAATCAGAGAAGAATAGAAAGTCCAAAAAGAGACCTGGATTTGTATGGAAATTTAGAATATAATGAAAATGGCACTTAACAAATCAGGGATACAAGAATTAACTATTAATAAATAGTATTATAATAGTAGGCTATTTGGAGAAAAAATACATACAAATTCCTAATTTGTACTATACTCAAATCACCAGGTTGAAATAACCACGTCCTTTTTTTTTTTTTTTTTTTTTTTGAGTTGGAGTCTCACTCTGTCGCCCAGACTGGAGTGCAGTGGCCTCTCCCGGCCACCGCAGCCTCAACCTGCTGGACTCCAGCAATCTTTCCGCCTCAGCCTTCCAAGTAACTGGAACTACAGGCGTGCGCTACCACACCCGGTTAATACTTTTTTGATTTATTGTAGAGATGAGGTCTCGCCAAGTTGCCCAGGCGAGTCTCAAACCCGCGGGCTCAGGCAATCCACTCACCTCAGCCTCCCAAAGGCGCGGGATTACAGGCTGAGCCACCAAGCCTGGCTATAACCACGTTCTTTATTCTTTCTCTGACATATACGTAACGATTCCTGAGAAAAGCTGAATACTCATTACTAGAGTATAGGCTACTCTCTAGTACATCTTGCTTTCTGCTTTCACTGGTTGTATTTTATACTTCCAGGGGTTGGTATGTTTGTTCCAAATCTGCTTATGCCAGCTATATTTATTACTGTAATTTTGCAATCTAATTAAATATTATATAAGGTAATGAAATGTAAGAGCAAAACATAGTTGTTTTAGGAAAGTTATGTTGAAAATCTTGAACAGATTGGATAAAACAACAATCGTTGACTGGGCGCGGTGGCTTGTGCCTGTAACACCAGCACTTATTGAGACCATGCCATTCATAAATAAATAGATAAATAAATAAATAAAAATCCTCTCTTCCTTCAGATTACTGACTCATTTGTTGAGGGCATGAGCATTTTAAAAGATTAGGGGAAAATCATAAAAGTCTTATTACAGGTTCTGGATTCAGTTGCCTCACAGTTGTCTGCTTTTTGTTCCACTTTAGAGAAATTAAAATTTGAAATCACAGGTGTGTGTTATAGATATGAAATATGCCAGAAAGAACATGTGAAACATTAATTTGCCGATCTGTACTCATAGAAGAGGCCTTGACTTTCTACCTAAATATTGGCAGATGAATATACATTTATTTGTTTTAATTAATAATAATTAAATACTGTTGTTGTTTTTTTCGAGTTGGAGTCTCACTCCATCACCTAGGCTGGAGTACAATGGCATGCTTATGGCCACCCCAGCATCAACCTGCTGGGCTCACGTGATCCCTCCACCTCAGCCTTCCAAGTAGCTGAAACTACAGGCATGCGCTACCACATCCAGCTAATTTTTTAATTGTAGAGACGAGGTCTCGCCAAGTTTCCCAGGCTGGTCTCGAACCCCTGGGCTCAGGCAATCCTCTCACCTCGGCTTTTCCAAAGTGCTGGGATTACAGGCTTGAGCCATTGCACCTGGCCACTTAAGTTACATTTTTTTTAAAATTGTGATTGACTGTACTTTTTCATGTAACCAACCAGCTGTGAGTCCTATTTGTGTTTTTACCAATCCCAGAAGAACATAAAGAAGACGTGTTTAGGCAGATGAAAACCTTTCTCCAAAGTAGGATTCAAAGGACCAGAAAGTAAATAATTTAGACTTTCTAAGAAGCAAAATCAAGAATAATATGTAGATGCTGGTATAACAAGAGAGAACATGTTTCCACAAATTTATTATTGAAGAAATTCAAAATAATAATTGAGTATAATTTTCTATAATATAGATATACTAACAAGAAGAATGAAAATCTTTTTTTGGAGTAATGACATTTTGCAGTTTTAACTGGAATTCAGAACTAGTGTTTCTTATTCAATAAATAATCATCAAAATTGATTGCAAGTATTCATTTATTAATGCTGATCTATAATGAGATTTTATGTTTGAAATGTTTTCACACAGAGGTACACAGAGGTATTGATATCATTCCACAAACATGTTATTTATTGTATTAATCACTTGAGAGGCATTTGTATAATTTATTATATTTTTCTTATAATATTTGCCTTTTTGCATAACATTACATTGCTGGTAAATTACTTCCAGATGAGCATTAGGTAGAACATCTATAGTTGTACTGTTTAGTAGATTTTATAATATGGAAATTTGTTTTGTACTTGCATTAAGGTTCTAAAAATGTTTCTGGAATTATTGTTTAAGCTAAGAAAATATATCCACTGCAAATTTTGTTTGGGAATGGAGATCCACTTCTTTTATTGTTATTATTTGTTAATAATTTTAAATTATGGCCAGGCACAGTGGCTTACTCCTGTTATCCCAGCACTTTGGGAGGCGGAGGTGAGAGGATTGCCTGAGCCCAGGGGTTTGAGACCAGCCTGGGCAACTTGGCAAGATCTCATCTCTACAATAAATCAGAAAAATTAGTCAGGCATGGTAGTATGTGTCTGTAATTCCAGCTTCTTGGAAGACTGAGGCAGAAGGATCTCTTGAGCCCAGCAGGTCGAGGCTGAGGAGGCCATGAGTGTGCCACTGCATTCCAGCCTGGGCAACAGAGTGAGATTCAGACTCAAAATTATAAACATTTTTTTCTTTTTTAGTTTCCCATTGACTGAACCCTTGACTTCTTATTTTAACTTTTGATGGCATGGGAAGTATATAAAGTAGCATGTCATTGCTTATGATTTTAAAGTTAGTTGCTATTGGAATGACTTAACCATAGTTTAAGTTTCATATATAAGTACTGTTCTGTCTTGTGATTTTAGGTTGAAATCCTTAAATATTATAAAATCTGCAATAAAAGCTAATTTTAAAGCCATTTATTGTTTGATAATAGTGGCTGAAAGTAGTTTTATTGTTCTGAAAGATTTCAATCTCAGCTCCAAGCTTAAAATAAATGATGGTAAAATTTTACTATTGCTAAGCTGCTGAATTTTACTATTAAACTGCTGAATTGTTGGGCAAGTCATGCTATTCAGCTTCTACTTCTGATATCAGTTAAGTCTGTAACAGTGAATGAAATTCTCCATTGACATGGTTGTTTCAGTAATGCATGATAAATTCAAATATTTTTCACAGAGTTCCTATTAATGAAAAACATGGTAGTTACCTTACATCTCCACAAGCTTTGTAAGTTATCCAAGTAAGCCCTTTTCTACTCCACACATTTTTACCATTATCAATTGCAATTCCATCTTAGTAGATTCCACTTCAGGTTGTACTGAATTAGTATTTTCTCAGCTTCTCTCCTGTAGTTCAGCACAAACTATTCATGGAAGCTAATTCTACAGTTGTTTTAAACTTGGCATTGACTCCTTGAATAAGCAACATGTGAGCAGTATTTTTAATACCTGTCAACTCATTAAAAGATCTACTCAAAATCAGTTGCCTTTCTGTTTTCTAAGTACATTATTGATTTTAATCCCAATATTATCAACTTTTAGAACAGTTGGTCTTGTTGAAAGGCTAATAGTCTTAAGTTTATTTTCTCTGGATACATTTCTTCAGCTGCTGCAAATATGATTTAACTAACTCACCAGTTAAACATTACTTTTGCTTTGCTGACAAAGAGCTACGTAAAAACTTCCCTCCTTTAGAAACTCTCTTATCCTTCCTTCTCCTTGCTGTAATGAGCTATTCCAGTTTGTTTGTTTATTTACTTACTTACTTATTTTTGAGTCAGAGTCTCACTCTCTTGCCCAGGCTGGAATGCAGTGGCATGCACACGGCCACTCCAGCCTCAGCCTGGTGGGCTCAGCCAATCCTTCTGCCTCAGCCTTCCAAGTAACTGGAACTACAGGTGTGCACCACAACGCCTGACTTGGTTTTTTTTCTTTTATTTATTGTAGAAATGAGATCTTGCCAAGTTGTCTAGGGTGGTCTCGAACCCCTGGGCTCAGGCAATCTTCTCGTCTCTGCCTCCCAAAGTGCTGGGATGGATTACAAACGTTAGCCACCATGCCTGGCAGATATTCCTTCCCCTTTCTGTTTTCTTACCGCTGCTTCCCTGTGATTTGAGAATATTGTGGTCTGCTTACTTTGGTAACGTTAATTTATATTGAGTTCATTTAACACAGATATATAGTTGGCTCTTGAACAACACAGATTTATACTGCGCAGGTACACTTGCACAATAATTTTTTTCAACAAATACAGTTGGCCCTTCACATTCCTCCACATCAGTAGGTTCTGCATCTGAAACCAAATGCAGATCAAATGTGCAATTTTCCTGGGATTTGAAACCCCCAGAAACAGAAGGTAGATTTTTCATATCTGCCAGGTTGACTTGCGAGACTTCAGTGTGCACAGATTTTGGTATCCATGGTTGTTCCTGGAACCAGTCCCCCACAGATACTGAGGAACAACTGTAGAGTCATTGCATAATAAACAAAATGTTTTCCTATCTGACTTGATAACAATAATCTGCACCCTCCACTGTGCCTTAAAACCATGGCATTCACAATACATTCTTTTTGTTTTGGCATAATAGTTATGTACCAGTTACTATCATGTCAAAATAAATACTACTGATAACCAATAGTTATGCACTAATAAAAAAATAAATTGTTAGCCGAGTGCAGTGGCTCACACCTGTTATCCCGATACTCTGGGAAACAGAAACGAGAGGCTTGCCTGAGCCCACGGGTTTGAGACCAGCCTGGGCAACATGGTGAGACCTTGTCTCTACAATAAATCAAAATATTAGCTGGACATGGTGGCACATGTCTGTGGTTCCAGCTACTTGGAAGGCTGAGGTGGAAGGATCAACTGAGCCCAGCAGGTTAAGGCTGTGGTGGCCATGAACGTGCCACTGTACTCCAGCCTGAGCGACAGTGAGACTCTGAATCAAAATAAAATGTCACAGTATGGCAAGTATGCACATGTGGCACTAAAAATGCTGTTGAGTTAAAACTTTGTCACTGGGATTTGTGGTGTACTGATCAGCAGCGGGAAGCTATTGTAGAGTAGCACATGTTGACGCCAGCCACAGCCAATAGTAAATAAGCGAGTGCAGCTGTGTTCTGTTATTTCAGGATGCTGAAATTAGAATTTCATATAATTTTCACATACCACTAAATATATTATTCTTTTGATTTTTTTCTCAACCATTACAAATGTAAAAAATCTTCTGAAGACTTTTTTTTTTTTTTTTAGTCAGAGTCTCTTTCTGTCGCCCAGGCTGGAGTGCAGTGGTACGCTTACAGCCACCACAGCCTCTACCTGCTGGGGCTCAGGCAATCCTTCTGCCTCAGGCTTCCAAATAGCTGGAACCACAGGCATGTGCCACCATGCATGGCTAATTTTTTGATTTATTGTAGAGATAACTTTTTAATTAAAAAAAAAAAAAGACCAGAAACCAAGAAGGAAAAGGTTGCATAAGATTTGACTGCATAAAAGATACCATAAGCAGGCCAGGTATGGTTGGCTTATGCCTGTCATCCTATCACTTTGGGAGGCCAAATTGGGGGGATTGCTTGAGCCCAGGGTTTTGAGACCAGTCTGGGCAGCATAACAAGACATTGTCTCTACAAGAAATAAAATTAGCCAGGTGCAGTGGTGCATGCCTGTACTCAGGACTGAGGCAGGAGGATCACTTGAACCTAGGAGTTCTAGGCTGCAGTGAGTGGTGATTCTATCACTGCGCTCCTTTCTGGGTTACAGAGTAAAACTCCAACTCAAAGGGAAAAAAAAGATAAAATAATCAAAACTAAAATGATAAATTACAAATTGGGAAAAAATATTTGTGACCAGCTGTCAGGACTATCATCCTCCTATAAAGTAAGGATTCTTCTTACCTCCAGAAAGAAGACACAGGCTAAGTTTAAGACCCTATTAGAAAAATGAGCAAAGGACACAAAAAGACAACTCACTAAATAAATACAAATATCAATAACTATGTGTACTACCAATCCAATACTGAACCAGGAAAGGCAAATAAAAACACGGGAAATTTTCACTTTAATTAGACCTCAGGCACTTTAGTATTGCTTAAGATTTTTACTTAAAGTAGGTGTTTATCAACTTTAAAACTGCAACAACAAAAAAAGCTTTCCTGTAATTTTTGCACTGCTACTTGGTTTTCTGGTAGCTAAATGGAAGTATAAGGTATGTGTTGTGTCCCTTTCCTGCCACTAGTATACCATACGTGCTGCTGTAGTTCAGAAGACAGGGTACCTGTAGTATGTTTTGGAGCCCCACTTCGGTGTCTTGGACGTTTTACTGGGACAACATAATGGTCACTGCTTGCATTGATGCTGTGTTGACTTGGAAGTGTAGGGCTTGATTTTTTTAATGAAGATGGAACCTTGTTGGCTCCATTGTATATCTTATACATAATTTTGATATTAAGAATTTTTAGTTGCTTTTTTATTTTATTTTTGTCTTAAGTAGTTATTAGTAGAAGCAAAGGTGTAGGAATCTTCTAAATCATACTCTTCCTTCAAATGTTCTGTTCTTGGCAGGATTTCAGATTTTCCTAACTTTGCTAAGTGTTTCTTAAAGTGTCTGACATAGGTGTTAACTTCATGGGCCTGTTGTATGTATACATATTGATTTTTTTTTTCTTGTTATGAATGAACTAGGTGAGTCACTGCTGCTGCATTCACTTAAGATACCAAGGTGAATGATGAAGGGTGAGAATTCTACTTTGCATTTCTATTCAAATCCAGAGTTGTAGATTTGAAATGTCTTTTCTGATGTTACGCATGAAGCATGCTCTTATTCATTTCCTATAGTCTGTGTAGATAATGTCATTAAACTATCTTTTGGAATTATTGCTTGTTTCCTTAAGCAATAATTACGTATATTTCATGCTGGCCATGGCGGCTCATACCTGTAATCCCAGCACTTTGGGAGGTGGAAGCGACAGGATTGTCTGAGCCCAGAAGTTTGAGACCAGCCCGGGCAACTAGGTGAGACCTCATCTCTACAATAAGTCATACAATTAGCTGGGCGTGGTGATGCATGCCTATAGTTCCAGCTACTTGGAAGGCTGAGGCAGAAGGATTGACTGAGCCCAGCAGGTCAAGGCTGCGGTGACGTGAACATACCACTGCATTCCAGCCTGGGAGACAGAGTGAGACTCTGACTCAAAAAAATAAAAATTAAAAATAAATAAATATATATATATATTTCATGTGGAAGAGGAATTGTATGCTTTCACTAAAATAAACTAATCTGATTAGGAGGACATTATGCTGTGCATGCCTGGAAATAAATTTGTAGCACCAATTATATACACCGTAGCAGCTCTGCCTGGGGAGGATGAATATGAGAAAGAGTAAAAAAGTACAGTGTAAATTATAAGAAGTATGGCCATAGTGATTATGGGATCTAACTTTGTAAAAACAGGGGTAGAAATATTGGGTAGATAAGTACATGTGCATGTCCCATAAATTTTAGGGAGGCGTATTTCAGGAAGTAGGGAAGACATGGGTATAAATCTCTGGGAATGGTATACTAAAGGGAAGTCAGAAAAACTACTTCCAAACTAAAGATAGATAAATGATTGCTTCTAATTGGTAGGTATTTGGATTTGATTAAGAAACTAGAAGACAGGAGTTTTAAAAAATATACAGAGCCAGTGGTCTATTGGCAAGTATAGAAAAACCGAAGTAACTTAATTTGTGTTAATATTTAAGGAAAACTACATTTTTATGAAAAAGCTCTTTAATCTTCAGTGGCCAAACTTCTGTTCTCCAGTCCTATATTGTCCAATATGATAGTCATTAGCCGTGTATACTACCGTATTGAACAACACAATTTAGAACATTTCCAGCATTATAAAAAGTTCTGTTGAGGAGGGCTGTGAAAACGAGATACACTTAGAAAAGTTAGTAAAAGTAAGTAGAGGTAATGGGATACTTTTCTATTTCGAAATTTTATTAAAGAGGAATTAAGTTTTTATATTACTGATACATTGGTGTATGCTTTTTTATTGTTGTATTTGCATTTTGTTCTTTAGTTTGAAATGATCTTAAGTTTACAGATAAATTGAAAGAATAGTACAAAGAGCCTTTTTGCTCCCAGAACCATTTGAGAGTATCTTACTTGATGTCCCATCAGCCTCAGATACTTTAGTGTGTATTAAATCAGAAGTTTAACATCAACACAGTACTACCAGCTAATCCTCAGACCCCGTTTGAGTTTTACTAGTTGTTCCAAAAATGTTTTGCATAGCAGAAGGATCCACTTTAGAATCACATATTGCATTTAGTTGTCATGTCTGACTTGGACTTTAGCAGCTTGGCACTTCTGACATATAGGCTAATTATTTTGAGGAAATAATTAACATGGGCCTGCTGTTTCCTCTTGCTTAGATTATGCATTTTTTTAGGAATGCCATATAAGTGGTGCTCTATTCTTACTATTCAGTTCGGTGCTGCACAGTTTCCATGTGCCCCATTTTTCATGATGTTAACCTTGATCACTTATTAAGGCTGTGTCTGCCGGTTTTCTCTACCATAACTCTAACTATTTTTTCTTTTGTAATCAGTAAGTATCTTGTGAGGAGGAGAAGAATGTACTTTGGGTATTATGTAAATATTCCATTCCTTATCAAACTTTCACCACCTTTAGCATCCATTGATACTTCTTTTCTGGATTATTACTATGATGGCTACTATGACAGTGATTTTTTAAAAAATGTTATTTTATTTTTTATTATAGAAGTGGGGTCTTGCTGTGTTGCCCAGGCTGATCTCGAACTTCTGGGCTCAGGCAGTCCTCTTGATTCAGCCACCCAAAGTGTTGGAATTACAGTTGTGAACCACTGTGCCCAGCCAAAACGATGATTTTCTAATTTCATCATCCCTTGCACATTCATTCATTAGTATTCTACTGTAAGGAAAAAATTTTTTTTCCTATTTGACTTATAAATGGACTTACAGATTTCTATTTTATTCAATAAATATTACTTTGATGCTGAATTAGTCCCAGATTTAGCCAGTGGAAACCCCTTCAAGCTGACTCCTGTATCCTTTTGACATGTCCTATCATTCTTTGATCACTGCTCTCCTTCCCGCCATAACAAGATGATTCATGTTCTTATGCTTTTCCTACCCCACCTCTGGAATCAGTCATTTCACCAGGAGTCCTGGTTCCTTTAATTGGAGAATATACTTAGAAATCAAGTCTAGACACTAGATGTGATTGCTCTATGGGGCATTGCCACTCCTAGGCTTTCTCAGCAGATTAGAGCTAGAGCATATATGCACGTATATACATACACAGACATATGTACACACTCACACGTGCATTCACATCTATTTCTTCCTGTCTCTCTGTGTTTGTATGTGTGTGTATGTATAATACTGTGAGTTCACACTGCTACCTCAACAGCTCAGAGTGCATTTTATTTTTCTCTCATTTCATATTTGTAACTCCTTTCTCTGACAGATAAACTGGGCTCCAGTTATTCTTAATATATTTACTTAATTGATCAATCCCCTTGAATGTACTCAATCTTTCCTTCCTTACCAGTCCATGTGGATGCCAACCTTGCTCAGCCCCACCTTAATGACTTTTAGACAGACTTATTCAGGGTCGAAAAGAAGTACAGTGATTTTCATTATTAACATATTTCATATTTGCAAGTTTACTTATGGCTAAAATTTATTTGTAACCTCAAAATTAGTACTCACAGAGTTTTTGTGATTATTCATGGCTATGTGCAGAAGGGTGAAAAATTTGATTCACTGTTTGGCAACATGCATATTCCCAGCTGAGGTCAAGCAAGACAGTGCTCTGCCTTTCTGTTTGAGCCCTAATACTATAAACAAGTATTTCTTTCACAAGTCTATTTTGTGTCACATCTTTGGCATTTGGGCTTCTTTTACTTGGCGTATGTTTTCTAGGTTCAAGCAGTCTCCTGCCTTAACTTCCTTAGTAGCTAAGATAATAGCCAGGCACCACTGTGCCAGACTCATTCCTTCTTCAGACTGAATAATACTCCATTGTATGTATAATGCCACATTTTATTTATCCAGTCATCCACTGATAGGCATTTAGGTTGATTCACCTTTTAGATATTGTGAAAAATGCTGCTTTGAACATTCATGTACAAGTTTTTGTTTAAATGTCTGTTTGGGGGGCGGGGTTTGAGTTGGAGTCTCACTCTGTCGCCCAGACTGGAGTGCAGTAGCCGTAAACCTCCACCTGCTGGGCTCCAGCGATCCTTCTGCCTCAGCCTTCCAAGTAGTTGGAACTACAGGTGAACGCAACCACGTCTGGCTAATTTTTGGTTTATTGTAGAGGCGAGGTCTCGCCTAGCTGCCCTGGCGGATCTCGAACCCACGGGCTCAGGCAATCCACTCACTTAGGCCTCCCAAACCGCGGGATTACAGACTGAGCCACCGAGGCTGGCCCAAATATGTGGTTTTAATTGAGAGGCTGAGACAGGAGAATTGTTTGAGTCCAGGAGTTCAAGATTAGCCTGCCAGCATAGTGAGAGCTCATCTCTACAAAAAATACAAAAATTAGCTAGACATGGTGATGCACACTTGTAGTCCCAGCTAGGGAGGCTAAGGTGGAAGGATCACCTGAACCCAGGAGTTTGAGGCTGTGGAGAGCTGGGATTGCACCACTGCACTCCAGCCTTGGTGACAGAGTGACAACCTGACTCAAACAAATAACTGTTTTCAGTTCTTTTGTGTAGATAGCTAGGAGTGGAATTGCTGGATCGTACAGTAATCCTGTTAAACTTTTTGAGGAACTGTCAAACTGTTTTGCAAACTGCTACACCATTTTACATTTCCACCAACAATGTACAAGATTTTTCCATATCCTTAACATCACTTGTTAGTTTTCTTTTTCTTTTTCTTTTTTTTGAGTTGGAGTCTCATTCCGTCACCCAGGCTGGAGTGCAGTGGCATGCTCACAGCCACCCCAGCGTCGACCTGCTGGGCTCAGGCTATCCTTCCACCTCAGCTTTCCAAGTAACCAGAACTACAAGTGTGTGCTACCACGACTGGCTAATTTTTTTATTTATTGTAGAGATGAGGTCTCGCCAAGTTGCCCAGGCTATTCTCAAACCCGTGAGCTCAGGCAATCCCCTTACCTCAGTCTTCCAAAGTGCTGGGATTACAGGCTTGAACTACTGTGCCCAGCCAGTTTTCTTTTTTTAAAAATACCCATCTTAGTGGTAATGGTTTGGTATCTTATTTTGGCTTTTATTTACATATCCATGATGACTAATGATGTGGGACATCTTTTCATGTACTTATTGGCCATTTGTATATCTTCTTTGGAGAAATGTCTATTCAGATCCTTTGCCCTTTTTTTTTTAACAAGGAGAGGTGTCTTTTTTTGTTATTGAGTTGTAAGAGTTTTTCATATATTCTTATAACTAGAGTCTTATCAGATATATGAGTTGCAAATATTTTCTTGCATTCCATAGACTGTCTTTTTACTTTGGTTCTTTGTTTGTTTGTTTGTTTGTTTTTCGGAGTTGGGGTCTCTGTTGCTCAGCCTGGAATGCAGTGGCATGACCATGGGTCACTGCAGCCTTGAACTCCTGGCTCAGGGGATCCTCCCACCTCTGCCTCCCAGATAGCGGGAATTACAGGTAATTTTTTAATGTCCAGCTAATTTTTAAATTTTTTTGTAGGGAGGAGGTCTCACTGTGCTCACTGTGTTGCCCAGGCTAGTCTCAAACTCCTAGTCAAGCAGTCCTCCTATCTCAGCCTTTCAAAGTGCTGGAATTATAGGCATGAGCCACAGTGCTGGCCTTCTGTTTACTTTCTTGATAATGTCCTTTGATGCAAAATTTTTAAAAAATGTTGATGAAGTCCAGTTTACCTATTTTTTGTTGTTGCTTATGCTTTTTATTGTCATATTTAAGAATCTGTTTTCCAAATTCAGTGTCATGAAGATTTACCTGTTTTCTTCTAAGAATTGAATAGTTTTAGCTTTCCTATTTAAGTTTTTGACCCACCCACTTTGAGTTAATTTTTATATATGGAATGAGGTAAGAGTTCATTCTTTTGCACGTGGATATCCAGTTGTCCCAGTGGGTTCTTTCCCCAGTGAAGAGACTGTTCTTTCCCCCCGCTGAATGGTTTTAGCATTCTTGTCAAAAACCTGTTGACTATAGATATATGCATTTGTTTCTAGACTCTGAATACTATTCATTAATCTGTATATCCTTCCTTATGCCATTATCATACTGTTTTGGTTACCTTTGTAATAAATTTTTGATATTGGGAAGTATGAGTTTCTCTAACTTTTTTCTCAAGCTTGTTTTGACTATTCAGGGTTCATTGCAACTTCATATAAACTTTAGAATCAGCTTTTTATTTGTGTTTAAAAAGCTTGGGAATTTTTATGGGGATTACATGTAGTTTGCTTTGTTGGAGAGTATTGCCAACTTAACAATATTAAGTCTTTCAATCCACAAACAGGTTGTCTTTCCATTTATTTAGAGTCTCCTTGTCTTGCAGGTTAATTTTATCTAATCTGTTTTCACTGAGACCTTAGACCTTTAAGGGCCACAACTTCATATGGTGGTCTTGAGTCTAACTGTTTATATTTCTCAGGAGCCTTTCCTATTTTTCTGTTTTCTATCTTCCTTTTTTTTTTTTTTTTTTTTTGCAAACCTCTCTTTGTTATCTAAATGTATTTAGATTGCAAACCTCTCTTTGTTATCTAAATGTATTTAGATTAGTCCTCCTGGACTCAATCTAAATGTATTAACAAATGCTCCTGAGGCCAATTGGAGATCAGCTCAGACTTCCAGCGTTTGGTTCACTTTTTGTTTCATGCTGCTGATGATTTTCCCTACTTTCTTGATAACTTAGCTAAGTTTTTCAAAGGATGTTAGCATTTATCCAGCATGTCTAGATTTTAGAAACTGAGAAATATTAACAGATTTTCTAGATTGTTTTATTATTAGATTGTAAAAAGGTAAAGCTGGACGGCATGCCCCTGTAATCCTAGCTACTCAGGAGGTTGTAGTGGAAGGATTACTTGCAGTCAGGAGTTAAGACCATCCTGGGCAACATAGCAAGACCCATTGAAAAAAAATACTGTGTCCTTTAAAGATTAGGTTTAATATTAGAAATGTTTGGTGTTAGACAAAGTATTAGTTACTTTTTACATATTAAAAAACAAAAACAAAAACGGGGTACCCAGGCTAAAGTTGTAACTCCTGGGCTCAAGCTATCCTCCCACCTCAGTCTCCAGAGTAGCTGGAACTAGACATATGCCACCGTACCTGGCTACATATTCTATTTTTAAATGGTAGCTTCTCTTTATAAACTAGATCAGGATACTGATTTTCCTGTCTGCTTCCTGAAGAAGCAAAAAGGCAGAAACTTGATTAGTAATAAGACCAGTGGTTACTATAGTAAATATGGGTCTTTCTGTCAGTGTCTCTGTTAATGGTAGGAATGGTTCCATAACAGTGTCTCTCTAATTTGCCCCAAGGTTTTGTTTCCCATCTTTGGAGTGAGTAGGAAGATCTGTCATATCAACAAATTGGCTCTTCCCATTTGTTTTATTCATTCAGTCAGATGGTAATTGGAAAGCTTCACAGGCTGTGTACATTGTACCATACTTAGGAATATGTGACAGCTATGATATATCCCAGACAGGACCGTAAAACTTTTCATTCTGCTGCTTCTTTTGGAGAAAAAGCCCTTTTCTTCTCCTTTCCCCGCCCCTCCCTTCCCCTCCTCTCTTGTCAAGGTCTCACTCTGTTGCCCAAGCTGCAATGCTGTGGCAGAGTTACAGCTCACCACAGCCTTGACCTCCTGGACTCAAGCAATCCTCCAGCCTCAGCCTCCCAAGCTGCTGGGACTACAAGCCTGTGCCACCACACCAATTTTTTTGTAGAGTTGAGATCTCACTGTGTTGTGCAGGCCCATCTCACTTCTGGGCTCAAGTGATCCTCCTGTCTTGACCTCCTAAACTGCTGGGCCTACAAGTGTGAGCTACTGCCCTTGGCCAAAGCCCTTTTCTTAACATGTGGCTGTTGATATACATGGCTTCATTCAGCCAGCAAGTGTGAGTGGGTGTATATTTAGAAGTCATATACACCTGGGTTTGACTCTCAGTCTTGCCACCTACCAGTTGTTTGTGGACAACTGCTCTGTGCTATATTTTCTTCATCTGTAAGACCTTCAAAATGAAGTATCTGATTCCTGTACTTGTTTAGAAGGTAGCATTAAATAACATAACATTATACAGTTTGACACAGTGCCTTACACATAATAAATACTTAATAAATGGTAGCTATTATTATTCTGACTCTCGTTGAGCTGCTGCTTTTTGATGTGTTTGGGTTATCTATAATTGGTAATCAGCCACCATATTGGCATTTTCCAACATTTGACCAAGCTAGTTGTCTCAGCAATCCAAGCAGAAAAAAGCACCCAGAAAACAAATTAAGCAATTATTGAAGAATTGTTGTGATTGTTATTATTTGTGCTTAATAAGGAATATAGGCCATGTCTGCCTGAGCCTTTATTTTCATACATTTTAAAATTTTGTTTTTCTTCTCCCTTGAAACCTTACTGTCAAGTTCAATAATAAGCTAAACGAAAAAGAACCTGATGCCTTAGAATAAAAAAAGATTCAAATTAGTAGGACATACAGTGCCCTTTCATGGTAGCGGGATTTCTGTGTGTTTCAAACTAGAGGAAAGACTTAAAGGAAGAAAAAGCCCTTTTATAGATTGCCTACAGTGTTTTAGGCACTCAGCTGGGTCCTGTGGATATTATTAAGATATATATTACCCTCAAGGAGACCATAAACAGTTAAAGTGGTTTGTGGCAGAGTTAGCAATTCACTCGAGTGGCTTAGGGAAAGGAAATAATTGAGACTATTGGGATTTCTGGCTTGGGCAAAGGAGTAGACCAGAGTTGGCAAACTATACTCTGCTGCCAGTTTTTGCATAGTCCACAAACTGAGGAGTTGTTTTATCTTTAAATGGTTGAAAAAAAAATCAAAAGAAGAATACCATTTTGTGACACATGTCAATTATAAAAAATTAAAATTTCACTGTTCATAAACGAAGCTTTATTGGAATACAGCTATTCTGTAACTTTACATATTGTCTATGACTGCTTTTGTGCCACAGCAGCAGAGCTGAGTAATTGTGACAGAGGTTGTTTGGCCTGCAAAGCAAAACATTTACTATGTGGCTCTTCACAGAAAAAGTTTGCTGACTCCAGGAGTAAATGGTGATTTTATTTTTCCCACTGAAATAAGCAATTAAGGAATAGAAATAGGAGAAAATGACGTTTCTGTGGGTGTTGATTATTTGAATCTGAGGTGCTTGAGAGATATGTAGGTCTGGCAGACAAGGGCATATATATGTCTGGGGTTCTGAAGAGAGCTTGCAGCTGGAAATAGATGAGGAAGAAAGGATGAGATCAAGAAGACTGGATGGAGGAGTGGTTCTCGTCCTGGTCACACATTGGAGTCACCCTGAGAACTTAAAACCAGACATTTCCAGGACACCATCCTCCCCACCCCCAAGGTGATTTATGTGCCTGAGCTGGACTTGGGCACCAGGATTTTTTAAAAGCTCCCTGGGCAATTCTAATGTGCAGCCAGCTTTGAGAACCACGGTTGTAGAGTGAGAAGGTTGAAGATGGAATCCTGGGAAATACCAATATTTAAGGGACAATTCTAGGTATTTCTGATGAGAAGAAATGCTGATGGAATAATGATGGGAATTGTGAGGATGTCAGATCCTGCTGTTTGATGAAGTAAGATAAGGATCTCTTCTTTGGAGATCATTGTTGACTATTAGTCAAGAGCAGTTCTTGTTGAGGCCAGATGAGGCAGTATGTCAAAGGGCTCTAGTTGGAGGTGCAAGGAGAGACGTTTAAGTGTGACTATTGAGAAGATTGGCAGGGAGGAAAGGGGAGAAAGTGATAGCTTGGATAGGGAGGCATTGGGGATGTAATGTTTAAGAGAAGTTTTTTAAGATGATAAAGCCTTGAGCCTGTTTATGTGCTGAGGGAGTCAGTACTCAGAAAGAAAGCCTGGAATGACAGTATCAGATGCTGCCATTCAGTTTTCATAGTAAGAGTGAAGGGGCTAGATTTTGAATAGTTCTTGGAATGATCTTAATATTATAGCTTTTTTGAAGCTGTATGTGTAATGTGCCTTCTGCATTTAGATGCATTACCATTATATCTGGAAAGAGAAATGCACCCAGACATTGAGAAGCAAGGCCAACAACTGTTCTTTGCTCACCCAGTCACTATCATCCTGTCTGGGACATTGGTCTCATCTGTGAAAATAGGAGCGTGAACTGAATGGGCTCCACAGTCTCTTCTGAAAGACTTCAAATGAGTATAACTTTTGATTAAACGAATGAGGAAGCTGAGCTTATGAAATGTCTGTGAGGCTCATTATCTAATCTAGTTTCTTAATACCTGAGCAGGCGTTTTTTGTGCTTTTTTTTTTAAACATCAACGGTTGTGAATTTGAGTACATTGTATACAGAGTACACTAATTTAGCCTGCCATTAGAACATTACTTCAGGGACAAAATCTAGCAGTCTTCTTTTAGTATTTTCTTTATTATGTATACATAATAGATAGTTGTTATGTAGTACTTGGTCTAACTAGAATTGTTAACAATTTGGTTTATTTACTGGGGGTCTTTTCCCCCATGTTTTTGACTCTCCATCAATGTAGATGCACCTAATTTATGTGCCAGTTGTGTTCTACAGAAAACAGACACTGAGATCGGGGCTGGAGGGGTAAGGGCTTATGGGGAGTAATGTATGTGAAGAAAAGGGGAAGGGAGCAGGTTTGAGTATAGGGAGCTGTCAGACTGCAGGGTACACCTGAGAAAGTTTTTGTCCACCCAGGTTGCCTGATAGAGGAATACCATACAAGGTGGAAATGGCCAGGCCCTTATGCCACCACTTTGTTCGATTATTGGCTGGAGATAGGTCTTTGACCAATGCAGTTTTTCAGCCTTGGCACAGTTGACATTAGGGGCTGGAAAATTATTCCTTATGGGGGTTGTCCTGTGATTTGCACGATGTTTAGTGGCATCTCATGGCTGTTTCCCCCTAGATGCCAGTAGCACAGCATCTTGTCTATCTTTAGACATTGCCACATGTCCCCTCGGGAGAATCTTAATGGTACATAAACAACCCTGCAGTGGTTTAGTGCAGGTTATGGGGCAGGAAGTAGTGTTTCATTCTGCCCCCACTGTAAAGACCTAATATCTTGTGGAATTCAGTTCTTATGGGCTCTTCAGTGATCTGAACTGACTGTTGAGGATAGAACTTTGTTCTATGACTCCTGGATTTTATTTTTAGTTAGGGTCACACAAGCTGGAGTGCAGTGACATGATCACAGCTCACTGCAGCCTTGACCTCGGGTCTCAGGTGATCCTTCTACCTCAGTTTCCTGAGTAGCTGGGACTTCAAGCCACCATACCCGGCTAATATTTTGATTTTTCTGTAGAGAAGAGGTCTCCCTATATGCCTACATTGGACTCAAAATCCTGGGCTTAAGCTATCCTTCCACCTTGGGCTCCCATAGTGCTGGGATTATAGGCATGAGCCACACTTAAAATTCCTGGCTCCTGGAATTTTAAGCACATCCCTATGAAGCATCTTGTTAGGATGTACTCTCTTCCCAGAACAATCCATGGTGTTTAAATAAGACTGTTTTAGATATCTAAAGGTATTTTTCCTTTGATTGCAGGTGATACAACTTTTTTTAATAAAAGGTATTTATGGAATTCCAGTGAGTGGTGATGGATGATGCAGTTAAAATAACTAAGGTAAGAGAAATGAAACCAGAACTGTGAGGAGGCTTTTGTCAACCAAGTTAGTCTCCCTACAAAAAAAGCTAAAATCAGGTTCTTTTCTGCTTCGTTTTGTTTCTAAGCTATATGAATAGTTTATTTTTTTATTATAAAAAACAGTGTAATTGTCATCCTTTAAGGTGATGGTTCTCAGTCTGATTGTGAGTCAGAATCACTTAAAGAATTTTTTTACAAAAAGACCAAAGTCAGTGCAGTGCCACCCTGCCCTTGTGGAATTAGAGCTTGCATGGGTGGAGCACAGATAATCCAAGTTTTAGATGGGAATATAAACCAACGCTACAGTCTTGGAAAACTGTTTGGCAATATCTACTAAACATACCTGTATCCAGCAACCCAGGAATTTCACTTCTAGGTGTTTACCCTTGAGAAATGAAAACATGTCTGCACAAAAATGCGTATATAGGTGAGCTCTGTGACTCATGTCTGTAATCCCAGCACTTTGAGAGGCCAAGGCAGAAGGATTGTTTGTACCCAAGAGTTTGAGACCAGCCTAGGCAACATAGCGAGACCCTGTCTCTACAAAGCATCAAAAAACTAGCTGGGTGTAGTGGGTGCATGCTTGCAGACCCAGCTACTCTGAAGACTGAGGTTGTAAGATAGACTGAGGTTGAAGGATCGCCTGAGACCAGGAAGTTGAGACTGCAGTGAGATGTAATTATGCTACTACACTCTAGCTTAGGAGACAGAGTAAGACCCTGACTCGAAAAAAATGCACATATAAATGTTTATAATAACCAAAAAAATTGAAATAATCAACTATCCAAAACAGGCAAATAGTTAAATAAAGTAAAATAATACAGTATTCATAAAGTAGAATTTTAATCAGCAGTAGAAAGGAATAAGCTACCAACACACACACACAACATGAATGAATCTCACAGATACGAGGTTGAGTGAAAGAAGCCAGGTGCACAGAAAAAGTAGATGTAGTTCAATTACCAGATAAAAACTAAACTATGATGGTAGAAGTCAGATTAGTGGTTCCTCTGACAGGAGGTTGTGACTGGAAGGAGTTATGCAAGGACCTCTGCAGCACTGAAAAGATTTTACAGTGTTCATGTGTTCATGTACATATTTCTTTTCTTGTGGTAAAATATACATAAAATCTATCACTTGAACCATTCTAATTGTGTAATTCATTGACATTAACATGGTGCATACATTCACATCATGCAGCCCTCACTGCCATCTATCTCTAGAGCTTTTTCTTCTTTCCAGGCTAAAATTCCATACCCATTAAACACTAACTCCCCATTTTCCCTTCCCGTAGTCCCTGAAAGTCACCATTCTACTTTCTGTTTCTGTGAATTTGACTACTCTAGTAGTATAATGTAAGTGGAATCATAGAATACTTGTCCTTTTGTGTCTGGCTTATTTCACATAGCATGGTGTTTTCAAGGGTCATCCATGTTGTAGTGTGTGTCAGAATTTCCTTTTTAAGCCTGAATAATATTCCATTGTATGCATATACCACATTTGCTTGTCCATTCATCCACTGATGGACACTTGGGTTACTTCTTCCTTTTTGGCTATTGTGACTAATACTGCTATGAACATGGACATCTGTTCAGGTCCCTGCTTTTAGTTCTTTTGTTTGGATATATTTTCAGTAGTAAAATTATGGGATCATATGGTAATTCTGTGTTTAATTTTTTGAGAATCACCATAGTGTTTTTCACAGTGGCTGCATCATTTTGCATTATTACCAGCAATGCACAAGGGCTATAATGTCTCTGCATCTTGCTTTTTGGTGACCTCCATAATTCTAAATTATATGATTATACTGTTGTATCTTTTTTGAAACTTTAAAAAAAATCAATACCATTTTTTGCCTCTCGAATGTAGAAAAATGAAGATTGACCTCACACTTGACATTTAAAATTTTTTATGTTATTATGTTTATTAGTTTCCTCAGATTGTGGTAACAAAGTGCCATAAACTGGTACTTTGCTTTTAAACAACAGAAATTTATTGTCTCAGAGTTCTGGAGGCTAGAAATCTGAAATCAAGATTTCAGGTTTGTTCCTTCACAGACGGTGAGGGAGAATCTGTTCCATGCCTCTCCTAGCTTCTGGCAACCTCAGGTGTTCCTTACCTTATAGGAGGTGTTCTCTCTATGTCTTCATGTTGCCTTTCCTCTGTGTATTCCTTTCCTCTGTCTCTTGTGTCCAGATTTCCCTTTTTTATAAGTATACCAGTCAAATGGATTAGCACCCATGCTAATGAGCTTGATCATCTGCAAAGACCCTCTTTCTAAAAAAGATTACATTCTCAGGTACTAAGTGGGGGTTAGGACTTTAACATCTTGTTGGGGAGATACAGTTCAGCCCATAATATGTTGGGTATCTTTCTAACGTTTCAGAAATGCTCTTAAATCTCTGTGTTTTTTTTGGTTATGTTAATTTTCAGCACTATTTCTTGACTTTAAAACTTTGCCAGGTGAGTATACTAGTACTCCTACCTTTCTGTCAGGTACATTTTTCCATTTAACCTGTTAAAATTGTTGACCACTTCATTCTGTCTTCTGAAAACAGCCAAGCCTTTCACAGTCTGTCCATAAAGTCACAGTCTGTCCATCAGTTATCTCTAAAAATTGAAATCTAGTAAGCGATTAACATTATTATAGCTAAGTAAAAATTGTTCACTGTCAGGCCAAGCATTGCTTTTGGCTTATATTTCTATCTTTATAGGTTCAGTGTTATGAACCCTGGGCTACTCACAGGGGAAAATGAAGAAAAAATTCATTTTCTTTGTGAAACTATAAGTTGTTTTCACTTGTATCTTTATATTTCATAGTTGGACTGTAACTTTCTCATAAACTTTTCCCCCTTGGAGTTTCTAATTTTCTTGTCTATTTGCTTGTTATTATAATCTCACTTTTCCCCCAAGGTCTCAGTTATAACATTCTAGTCTAGGCATGTCGAACCCATAGCCTCGAGCCCCATATAGCCCAGGACAGCTAGTAATGTGGCCCTGCATCACATGTTTTTTAGTGTTTATTTTCTTTGTGACCCTATGAGTAGTTCCATTTCTTAAGTTCATGCTTTTTTCATGACATTGCCTTTTAGCAGTGCATACATTTGTGAGCAACTGTTTTCGATCATGAAGCACATGGAGAGCAAAATTCAAATATTTTTCTGATGAGCTCCTTGAGAACTCACTAAGAATTGCAGCCACTTCCATTGGACCAGACATTAATAGATTAGTTTTACAAAAACAAGGTCTAGTTTCCCACTAGTTTTATGTAGCTTTTCTTTTTCTATACTTTATAATAAAAAATATAAAAGAATAATTCTTGCTATGTATGTGCACTAACTATATTATATAATTTATGTGTGGGCCAAGACAATTCTTCTTTACTCCATGCAGCCCAGGGAAGCCAAAAGGTTGGATTCCTGTAGTGTGTCAAGGCTAGTCCAAGCCATATACTATTGCCTGAATGTAGTCTAGTCATACACTCCAGTCTAAGACTGATTTAGACTAATTGTTTTTAGGACATCTATACAGCCATATTCTTGGGACTTTTCTTACTATTTTTTGGGTTTACTGATATTGGATCTCAGTCTTCCTTTTTACAAATTAAGATATTAAAATTTTTTTTTAATATATTTTTTTCTGGAGTTCATTTTTAAACAGATTCCTGAGAGAAAGGGTACATGGCAGATAAATTTTGACTCCAGTGTCTGCTCTTCCCTCATGTTTGAATGATCATTTAGTTGAGTATAGAATTCTAGATTGCAGATTATTTTTCCTCAGAACTTTGAAGTTATTGTTCCATTTCTTCTGCCATCTGCTGTTGTTCATGAGAAATAGAAAGTCGGCCAGACTCAGTAACTCAGCCTGTAATCCCAGCACTTTGGGAGGCCAAGGCGAGTGGATTGCCTGAACCTTTGGGTTTGAGACCAGCCTGGGCAACTTGGCGAGACCTTGTCTCTACAATAAGTAAAAAAAGTTAGCCAGACGTGGTAGCACGGGCCTGTAGTTCCAGCTATTTGGAAGGCTGAGGTGAAAGGATCACCAGAGCCTAGCAGGTCGACACTGGGGTGGCCGTGAGCATGCCACTGCACTATAGCCTGGGCAATGGGGTAAGACTCCAACTCAAAAAAAAAAAAAAGTTATTTTCATTTTGTTCCCTGTAGGAAATTTATTTTTCTCTTTCTCTGGAAACTTCTCTTTTATGTTCTATATAGTCTGAAATTCCATAGTGTTGTACTTAGTGGGTCCCTTAATCTGAAGACTCATAATTTTACTCACATTTAATATATTGGCTTATATAATTTTTTAAAATATAATGTTCTGCCAGGCTCAGTGGCTCAGCCTGTAATCCCGCACCTTGGGAGGCTGAGGTAAGTGGATTACCTGAGCCCATGGGTTTGAGACCCGCCTGGGCAACTTGGCGAGACCTCATCTCTACAATAAATCAAAAATTAGCCGGGAGTGGTAGCGCGCGCCTGTAGTTCCAGCTACTTGGAAGGCTGAGGCAGAAGGATCGCCCAGAGCCCAGCAGGTCGAGGTTGCGGTGGCCAGGAGTGGCCACTGCACTCTAATCTGGGCAAGAGAGTGAGACTCCAACTCAAAAAAAAAAAAAAAAAAATTATATATATATATATAATGTCTTACTTTCTATTTTTATGGTTCTTTCTGTTATTGATCTTCCTGAGTTGTTCAAGTCATGTTTTTATTAATTCTGTCCTCTTTTTGAACTCTTTGCCTTTGATTCCATTTTTTTAATTGTCATGACTTTGTCTCCTAATCCTTCTATCGAATTTTTATTTTTGCAGTATATTTTTAAAATTTTCTAGAACTATTTCTTATTTTCTGATTTTTGAAAGTTGCATTCTGTTTTTATGATAGTTTTTCTATATTTTGTTCTTTTTCTGGAATTATCTCTGTTTCTTCCAGTCATTTTTTTTTTCCTGCTTATCTTAGTGTGGTAATCTTTGCTTGTTCTTTCATGTTTAAGAATGAGAGAGTAGGAATATTGATAAGAGCTCTGTGTACATAAGCAGGGCTTGTCAGCTAGCAGAGTAAGTGGTTAAAAACTGACTGTTGAACTTAGAAGAATGTAGGGGATTTGTTCTGTAGTACTTCAGCTGCTCTGGGTCTCTCCAGTTAGTGTGTTTACTGTTTTCATAAAATATGTCCCCCTCTTCTTTTCTTATCTGAAGGCTAATAGTTGACCACAGCATTGGCCTTCTTTATTATTTTGTTCTTATTCATAGCTTTATTTAGCTCTCACTGTGTATTCACACACATTCTTTTTTATTTGCTTGATGTTCATCCCTTCTTTTGAACACTGTTAATGCCATTAATGAGAGTGAAGCAGGATTTTTTTTTTAATGACCACAAAATATTTTTGGAGATAAGATCTTCAGAGTTAATTAAGTTAATATAAGGTCTTGAGGGCCCTTATCCAATATGACTGGCATTCTTACAAGAAAAAGAAAGGTGTACACACAGAGAGATACTAAAAATATACATGAAGGGATGACCACGGGAGGACACAGTGAGAAGGTGATCATCTCCAAGCCAAGGAGACAGGCCTCATAAGAAATCAAACCTGCTGACACTTTGATCTTGGACTTCTATCTTAGACTTCTATCATAGAACTGTGAAAACATAAACTTCTGGACCAGACGCGGTGGCCCAAGCCTGTAATCCCAGCAGTTTGGGAGGCCGAGGTGAGGGGATTGCCTGAGCCCATGGCTTCGAGAACAGCCTGGGCAACTTGATGAGACCTCATCTCTACAATAAATCAAGAAATTAGCCGGACGTGGTAGCGCGTGCCTATTCTGGCTACTTGGAATGCTGAGGCAGGAGAATCGCCTGAGCCCAGCAGGTCGATGCTGGGGTGGTCGGGTACATGTGACTGCATTCCAGCCTGGGCAACAGAGTGAGACTCCCACTTAAAAGGGGGCTATACAACATTACATCACATGATAAGTTATTGTACATGTAGTTGTTGGTAGTGTCATTATTGAGAAGTTTAAGAGTGGATGGGAAGCATCAAGACAAAGTAAAATGTGTGCTGGCCACTATGATATGGTATGATTTTATAGTAGGTAAAAAAAGAGGATTACAGAAGTAGTCATGCTTATGGGAAAAAAAAGACTCAACAATATAAGAATTTTACATCAGTTTGATTTTAATAGAAAGTTAGTTTAACAGTGAAAGAAGAGGTTGCATTATGTAGATTGGGGACCTGTTTTAGTTTCCTCCGGCTGCCATAGCAAAGTGCTGTAAACTAGGTGACTGAAGATAACAGAAATGTATTGTCTCACAGTTCTGAAGTCCTGAAGTTCAAAATCAAAGTGTTGGCAGGGTTGGTCCCTTCTGAGGGGAGATTTGTTCCATGCATCTTTCCTAGCATCCAGTAACCCCATGTGTTCCTTAGCTTGTGAATGATCACTCACATCCTGTCTTCAAATGGTGTTCTCCCTGTGTCTGTCTTCACATGTCCATCTTCTTAGAAGGGCAACATTCATATTGGATTAGGAGGGAGCCTACCGTACTTTAATATGACCTCATCTTAATTCAACTAATTATACCTTCAATGACCCTATTTCTAAATAAGGTAATACTCTGAGATACTGGAGGTTAGGGCTTCAACATATTTTTGGAAGGGGCAACACAGTTCAACCCATAGCAGGGGCCAAATTGTGAAGGGCTTCCAAATGTATCAATCCAGATATTTTCAGATGTATTGTTTATTCACTGGGAAACCTTTGAGGAAGGTAAATGTAACTTTAGGAAGACTCCTGTGAATGGGTCGGAGGGATGCTAGCGCTGGAACTTAGTAGAAGGACTGAACAAGGTCAGTGCTATGGAAAACAGAGATTTGGGGACTCCCGCCCAAGACATCCCAAGCCTGTTTCTTCAGACAGGAGACCCAGGACTCTTTTTTTTTAAAGAGCTCTTTCTCTCCCACCCTGTGATTCTGATAATTAGCTTAGTTTGGGTAACACTGGTTGTGAGGTATAGAAACATGAAATGGGTTGATGGTTGTACAAGTAGAAAGACCAGAGGGAACTTAGGAAAAGAGACACTTTGAAAAAGTAGTGAAATCTGACACCTGAGAGACTGAGACAAATAAGGAAATCTAGACAGTAAATTGGATTTAAAGGGAAGGTGATCAGTCTCGTTTGCAATTTAAGGAGATAGGCATTGGCAGGCACTTGGAGAAAGGTGATGTATGTTCAGAAGTGAGATAACGGAGGTGATAAGGGAAATACTGAGCTTGGATGAGCCTTTTTTGGAGAGAATGGATAAGGAGAGAAGAACAGAGAGTCAGGAAGCCAACCTTGTAGACACTCTTTCCTTAGACCCGAAACAGATTGAATTGACTGCTCTGTCATGGCACCTGGAACGTATGTAGGACTTGTTTATTTATTTATTTATTTTTTGAGTTGGAGTCTCACTCTGTTGCCCAGACTGGAGTGCAGTGGCCGCTCCCAGCCACCGCAGCCTCGACCTGCTGGGCTCCCGCAATCCTTCCACCTCAGCCTTCCAAGTAGCCGGAATTACAGGCGTGCGCTACCACGCCCAGCTGATTTTTTGATTTATTGTAGAGATGAGGTCTTGCTGCCCAGGCGGGTCTCAAACCCGCGGGCTCAGGCAAATCCATTCACCTCAGCCTCCCAAAATCGCGGGATTACAGGCTAAGCCACCGAGCCCAGCTCCATTTGTCTATTTTTAAAACTGAGAAACTTGAGAAAGAAGGTAACTATAACATGTCAAATGCAAGTCAAGGAGAATGAAAACTGAGGGAATAAATTGGATTTGATCAGGAAGATATTTGTAGATTTGAGAGTGAAGGAATTAAGAATATCTTAAGATCATTAAGGATTAGTGGAAAGTGAAGAAGTGAAAGCAAAGTGCATTGTACACAAGTTTATTGGTATGAGGAAAGAAGGGAAAAGAGGGGCCAGTAGTGTTAAATTGAGAGATTATTTTTGTTGGTATTTTTAAAAAGCTGTTTGGGACATCTATGTTTATTTGTAAATAGAAGGAATGAGGGCTAGAGAAGAAAAGATTAGGGCTGGGTGTGGTGGCTCATGCCTGTAATCCTAGCATTTTGGGAGGCTGAGGCAGGAGTATTGCTTGAGTCCAGGAGTTTGAGACCAGCCTAGGCAAATAGTGAGATGGCCTCTCTCTTTAAAAAAAAAAAAAAAAAGTAAATAAAAATTATCTGGAATGATGGCATGCACCTGTAGTCCCAGCTACTCAGAATGTTGAACCCGAAGGATTATCTGAGTTAGGAGGGCAAGAGCACAGTGAGCTATGATCATGTCACTGCACCCCAGCCTGGGTGACAGAGTGAGACCCCCAGCCCCTGAGAGAACGAGACAGAGATTGAAAAAACCACAAAGAAATGCATAGTTTGGAGGGAAAGATCTCAAATGGGATCAAGGGCATGGGGAGTAGCCTTAGAAAAGATAATGGAATCTCTTCCTGTAGTCTAAAAAGAGAAAATAAAGGCTCTAAAGAGAAGGAAAGAGAAGTGATGCCCTCTTGTCAGTAAAGCCATCTGTCCAGAGAGAGCTTAGGCTACAGTGCTAGAAACTGTCACAGGAAACTACAAAGGAAGGATGTTTTCTGCACAGCCCTGAGGAGTGTGATACTCCTGAGCTATTTGGTTGGCAACCTGAGATAGGAATGGTGGAATCAGATGGTGAGGATTATCTAGGAATCAGGATAGCACTTTCTGTAGATTAGGGAGTTGTGGGATAGAGGTATAGTTTTATTCACTCTTCTCTGGTTCAAGGGTTTTATAATTTTCACTAACATCGTTAACAACAGTAGTGGATGCCTAGTATATGTGGGTTTTTATTTTACTGTTGGAAAAACAAAAAAAGAAAATCACTACCTTGAGGTTTCTGATTTTATTGGGGAGATTGATCGTATATATAAAAAGCAAAATTAGCATATGGCATTATAGACCAAGTCCCAAAGAGTAGATTAGATAAATGTCAGAGAGATTACAATTATGGCGGTGTACTTTGAGGTTCATTTCCCCATAGCTTCCGAACATTTAAATATTATCACTTTTGTAAGTATGTACCAATTTGAGGTAAGAAAAGTACTGAGTTGCTTTAATTTGCTTTCCTTGATTATTAGTAATGACATTTTTTTACTTGTTATATTTTTACTTTTGATGAATTGCCTACTTACGGCTTTTTGCCATCCTTCCATGGCTATGTTTGTACTTAATGATTTGTAAACACTTTATTTGATAAGATTATTTAACCCTTTACCAGTAACATTGTGCAAATGCCTTTTCTAGTTTATTTTTTCAATTTTTAATTTTTTCTAGTTTCTTATTTTGATTTATTTTTAGTTTGTGATTTGCTGACATAGAATTTAAACATTTTATGAATTTGAAGCTATTAAATATTTCTTTCTTTCTTTTTTTTTCTTGAGCCAGAGTCTCACTGTTGCCCAGGTTGGAGTGAGTGACCATCACGACTCACCATAGCCTTAACCTCTTGGACTTAGGCAATCCTTCTGCCTCAGCCTCCTGAGAAGCTGAGCCTACATGTGTGTCTGGCTAATTTTTGTACTTTTTGGTAGAGACAAGGTCTCGCTATGTGCCCAAGCTGGTCTCAAACTCCTGTGCTCAAGCAGTCCTCCTGCCTCAGCCTCCCAAAGTGCTGATATTCCACTGTGCCTGACCCAAATATTTATTTTTAATCATTGAAAAGGGCTGCCTTGCCCCAAGAATAGACAAATATTTCCAGATGTTTTCTTCAAATTGTTCAGTAGTTTATATTTATTTACATTATACTAGATTATTTGTTGTTTATTTATATATTTTAAACCATTTGGAATTTATTTATGGTATATTATGTGAAATGAGGAGCTATTTACTTTTTGCTTGACAGCTCAGTAGTTTTCCTGGTACTATTTACTAAATAACCTATTGATTTTCTTTTGATTTGAAATACTTTCTTTATCATATACTCATTACTTACAGACTTTTTTGTCTATAACCGTACCATTACCACAAAATTTTAATAAATATATAGTGTAAGTACCTTTTCATTATTTGTTTTTAAAAATGTCTAGACTACACTGACATGTTTGTATATTTGAAGATTTTTACAAATTTATTTTTATTTTTGAGTTGGTATCTAACTCTGTCTCCCAGGTTGGAGTGCTGTGGTGTTATCATGGCTACTGCAGCTTCTACCTGCTGGACTCAGCCTTCTAAGTAGCTGGAGCTACAGGCACATGCCACTTAGCCGGCTAATGTTTTTATATTTATTGTAGAGATGAGTTCTTGTCGTGTTGCTTAGGTTGATCTCAAACCCCTGGACTCGGGCAGTCTTTTGCCTTTGCCTCCCAAAGTGCTGGGATTACAGGCATGAGCCACCACACTCAACTAATTTTATTTTTTAGCCATTTAAGACTCAAAAAAAGCTTCAATAATATTACAAGATTTCTATATACATTTCACCCAAGGGCTCTCAGTTTTAACCTTTTACAGAACCATAATACATTTTTGAAACCAGGAATTGATATTGGTATTATAAGCTAGCAGTAGACCTTTTTACATTTGTGTTTATATGTACTTATAAATTTACTACTATGAAATTATATTAAATGTGTAAATTTGTATAACTATAACCATAATCAGAAAACAGAACTCTTCCATCACCACTAAGAAAAATCCCTCATGCACCCCTTTAAAATAGTTATACCCTTTCCCCAACCCTAAACCTTTGCAATCACTGATCTATTCTCCATGACTATAATATCATAATTTCAAGAATGGTATATAAATGAAATTTATTCAGTATGTAACCTTTCGAGATTAGATTTTTTTCACTCTGCAAAATGCCTTTGAGATCCATTCACATTTTTTGTGTATGAATAGTTTGTCCTTTTTTATGTCTCGGTAGTATTTTATTGTATGGATATACCAGTTTTTTCATCCAACTGGGGAGGGATATTTGTGTTATTCCTAGTTTGGAGCTATTACCAGAAGTCTGCTATGCACATTCGTGTGCACATTTATTGTGTGGACAGAAATTTTCATTTCTGTAAGGTAAATGCCCAGAAGTGCCATTGCTTGGTTGTTTGGTGAATGTTGTTTAATTTTTAGAGAAAATGCCAAACTATTTCCTGAAATGGCTGTGGTATTTTTTTACATTACTACCAGCATTTATGAGAGTTGCAGTTTCTTTGTATTCTCACCAGCATTTGGCATTGTCACTTTAAAATTTTAGTCATTCTGATATTTGTATAGTAATATCTCATCATGACTTTAATGTACATTTCCTTGATGTCTAATGATGTTAAACTTTACCTTTTGGTGTGTTTATTTGCCATATGTAGACTTTTCAGTGAAATGTTTCTTCTGTTTTTTGTTCATTTTCTTTTTTTGAGTCAGGTCTTACTCTGTCACCCAGGCTGGAGTGCAGTGGTACAATCATGGCTTGCCACAGCTGTGACCTCCTGAGCTCAGGCGATACTTCCTTCTCAGCCTCCTGAGTAGCTGGGACTATAGGCATGCTCCACCATGCTTGGTTAATTTTTTTGATTTTTTTTTTTTTTTTTTGTAGAAACAAGGTCTTGCACGAGAATTGCACAGAAGTTAAATTTGAAAATATAGCTTATTTAGAAAGTAAATGTGTGAGAGAGAGGGAGAGAAGAGAGGAGATTTACCTCCCCAAGGTAGGGGAAGAGGCCAAAGGTAGGAAAACATGGTGGCCATAGCTCAAAGAACCCGTGGCCAGACCAGAAATTAGCAATGCAATAGTAAATGGCTGATTGAGGTTGAATGCTTTTAAACCTTCCCTTTGATGGGGGCAGGTCGTTAAAATGATTGGGTGGTGGTCTGTTTCATATAATCACAAAAGGGACAGGTAAGCACAGGTACTGATGTCAGGTGATGGACAGCAGGCAGATGAGTGGGTTAGTCACCTGACTTTTGCCATGTTGATGGTGTCTGTTTCACAAAGGTCATGAAGGGTTTGCTGATTAGGTTAACTTGTTTCTTATACAGATACTTGGAACGGAACATCTAATTAGTACAAAACAAGCTGGATTATAAAACAATTATCAGTAGAAACTGATTATCAATAGGATTATCAATAGAATCAATTATTAAAGAGAAACTGGTCCCTCTCTTATGTCCTTTCAGGATATATACCCAGTAGGGGGATTACTGGATCATATGGTAGTTCTGATTTTAATTTTTAGAGGAACCTTCATGTATGTTTTTCCTAATGGCTGTACTTGTTTATATCCCTACCTTATTACATAGTGATATATTTATCAGGACATATCCCTGTTAATTGACACATGACTGTATTAGAAGTAAGTTTCTTATAGATAGCAAATAGTTAGATCTTTAAAAAAAAAAAAACCAATCGTACTCATCTCTGTCTCTTGATATGATATGTTAGACCATTTTATGTTTAATGTAATTATTGATACTTTGAATTTAAATTCACCATTTTATTATTTTTGTTTCTCCCCATTTTTGTTCTTCTATTTTTTTCCTTTCTTATTTTATCATGGGTTCTTTGAACTTTTTTTCTTTCTTTTTTTTTTTTCTGAGACAGGGCCTCACTCTGTTGTCCAAGCTGGAGTGCAGTGGCACAATCCTGCTTCACAGTCTCCACCTCTTGGGCTCAGGTGGTCCTTCCCCACCAATCTCCCCAGTATCTGGGACTAGAGGGGCATGCCACCATGCCCAGCTAATTTTTTAATTTTTTTTTGTGGAAACGAGGTCTAACTCCTGGGCTTAAAGATTCTCCTGTCTGATACTGGGCACGGTGGATTACACCTGTAATCCTAACACTTTGGGATGAGATGAGAGGATTGTCTGAGCCCAGGAGTTTGATACCAGCCTGGACAACATGGCACGACCTTGTCACTTCGGTAAATGAAAAAATTGTGCCACTGCTCTCCAGCCTGGGTCTCACAGAGTGATACTCTTACTCAAAAAAAAAAAAAAAGAAAGAAAAGAAAAGAATAAAAAAGAGAGAGAAATTCTCTCACTTAACTTGCCAATGTCCTGGGATTATAGCATTAGTGACCACACTGGACCTTGAACATTTTTTAGTTTTTTTGTTTTTTGTTTTGAGTTGGAGTCTCACTTGGTCGACCAGACTGGAGTGCAGTGGCCGTTCCCGGCCACCGCAGTCTCGACCTGCTGGGCTCCAGCGATCCTTCCACCTCAGCCTTCCGAGTAGCCGGAATTACAGGCATGCGCTACCACACCCAGCTGATTTTTTTATTTATTGTAGAGATGAGGTCTCGCTGCCCAGGCGGGTCTCGAACCTGTGGGCCCAAGCAATCCACTCACCTCAGCCTCCCAAAGGCACGGGATTACAGGCTGAGCCACCGAGCCCGGCTATTTTTTAGTATTTTATTTTGACCTTGATTAGTAGTGTTTTTAGTGTATCTCTTTGTATTGGTTTGTGTGTGATTGCTCTAAGGATTATAATTTATGTATATAACTTGCCAGAGTCTAATGATGTCAACTTTTTACCACTTTCAGTAAACTGTAGAAATTTTACCACCTTTTAGTTCCTTTTATCTTCTTTATGGTACAGTTGTCTTAAATATTACTTCTACAGCCTGGGTGCAATGGCTCACACCTGTAATTTCTTTGGATTACTTTGGGAGACTGAGGTGGTAGGACTGCTTGAGGCCTGAAGTTCAAAACCAGCCTGAACAACATAGCAAAACTCCATCTCTACCAAAATGTATATAAAATACACACACACACACACACACACACTCAGGAAGAGAAGTATGTCTCTGAATATATATGAATAAACATCCACATAGGCATAATGTGTGTGCACATATATAGACACACACAAATGCCCTTTCCATTGCTCTTTCTTTACTTCTGTTGTTTGAGATGTCCTTCTGTTATCATTCACTTTCTATCTGACAGAATTCCTTTAGCTATTCTTTTAGAGCAGATCTGCCGGTGACACATTTTTAGTTTCTTCATCTGCCAATGTCTTTATTTCACTTTTATTTCTGAAGAATATTTTTGCTCTATATAGAATCTTTGGTTGATAGTTCTTTTCTCTCAGCATTTGAAAAATGCTGTCTACATTCGTAGCTTCCATGGTTCCTTATGACAAATCTGCAGTCTCTCTATTGTTGTTCTCCTATAAGTAATATGTTATTTCTCTCTAGTTGCCTTCAGGACTTTTCTTCAGTTTTCAGCAGTCTAAACATGTTGACTTATGTCTAAAATTGGGAAGTTTTCATCATTATTTCTTCAGATATTTCCATTTCTGCCTTCTTTCTCATCTCATTCTTGGGACTCTGGTAACACGGATGTTAGTTCTTTGTTGTCCTGCAGGACCTTGAGACTCTGTTCATTTATTTTTAATCTATTTTCTGTCTTGTACAGATTAGATAATTTCCATTCATCTGTTTTTAGGTTCACTAATTGTTTCCTCTGTCATTTCTGTTCTGCTATTGAGCCCATCCTGTGGGTTTTTAAAATTTCAGCAATTGCATTTTTCATTTCTAAAAATTCCATTTGGTACTCCTTATATCTTTTGTATGCTAAGTGTTTATAATTTCTTGTTTGGGCATTTTGATGAGTGCTGCTTTAAAATTATTTTCAAGTAATTCAAACATCTTTATCATCGTGGTATTATCTTTCAGTTGCCTTTTTTCCTTCAAATTGACATTTTCTTTTTTTTTTTTCAAGATATGGGGTACAACTCAGGGTTGGACATACAAATAATCATTGTACAGGTAAAGTTTGGGCCTCACTTTGGTCCCCACTTCACCTGGTTTGAGACCAGGCACCCTTATTGATGAAGTGTGCTCCTCCTCTTTCCCCTGGCAGTTTCTCACTACTGTCAATCCCTTCAAGTTCAGATGGTTCCCAGTATGACAAGTAATTTTGGATTGCATCCTGGTATTCTGAATATTAGGCTATGAGATTTGGGTTCCTATTTAAATTTTTTGTTTGTTTTGAGTCGGAGTCTCACTCCGTCACTCAGGCTGGAGTGCAGTGGCAAGCACATGGCCACCCCAGCGTCGACCTGCTGGGCTCAGGCAATCCATCCGCCTCAACCTTCCAAGTAGCTGGAAGGGTGTGTGCTACCCACACCCAGCTAATTTTGGATTTATTGTAGAGACGAGGTCTCACCAAGTTGCCCAGGCTGGTCTGGAACCCGTGGGCTCAGACAATCCACTCGCCTCGGCCTCCCAAAGTGCTGGGATTATAGGTTGAGCCACTGAGCCTGGCTCCTATTTAAATTTTTATATTTAACAAGCAGTCAACCTGTTTAAGTTTAGAATACATACCCTGGCCCACTTTTGTTGGCTGTGATTCAAAGTTTTTAAAGTTTTACTGTGCTGTTCTGGTCTCTTCTACTTGTATGCTACCCAGAGGCTATTCTGAAACGAGTGTTATTCCAGACCAGTTTGCTCAGTTCTTATACCTTTTGCTGTGTTGTTTCTGGACATTTTTACACAAGTTGCTCACCAGCATGTTCAGGATTTCATACACAGATTTAGAGAATTCATTTATCTGGCTCCCTCCTCACCACAGTGGTTAACCTCAACTCTGTGGTTGTGCTGGGTTTATTCCAGGGTAGAAATGGAAGGTGGCTTCACCGGTATTCTCCATGGCTACAACATGGGGAGGAAGGGCAGGGAGCCACCTCATTATGGCAGAGCTGGGTTGAAAGACAGAATGCTACCAACAGTTTCTAGGCCACAGTACCTGATGTAGAAAGGGGCAGGGGATACCCCCTTTTTTTGGTTTGCCTGGACTACTCTTTCCCAGCAAATGGTTGGTCAAAATGTTTCTGTCCTGCTGAGCTGCCCGTTTCCCAGTGCTTTGCATAAAGAGCACAGGCTCTTCTTGGCACTTCTTGTTTTTGCTTACTGGTGCTTTTGGGTTTGTGAACCTCCCCAGAGTTTATGCAAGGACATACTAGAAGTCAAATGCTGAACACGGTGGTTCACAACTATAATTCTGACACTTTGGGAGGCTGAGGGGGGAGGATTACTTGAGGGCAGAAGTTTGATATCAGCCTGGGCAACATAGCAAAACTCCATCTCTACAAAATAAAAAAGAAATTGAAAACATTTTTTTTTAAAAAGAAGTCAACCCAGACAAAAGATAGGGAGCTTCCTGCTTTCCCATGGTTTCTAGCCAATCTACCTCCTTCTTCCCACTTTTCAGAATTTTCTGTCAGTTGTATCTTGAATTTTATCTAGAATTTTTGGTTGTAAGGTTGTAATCAGTGGAAGAAATAGGGTGGAGTAGGCTTACTCCATCTTACCCTGAATTATAAATCCCCGTTGCAGTTTTAAATTATGAAGTTCCATTAGTATTTTGCTTATGTACACAGACAGTCTTTTGTTTTCAAATAACAGTTTTGGGGATTTCCTTGATAATTATATCTTTTTTTCTTTGCTTTCCTTTTTCTTTTCTTTCCTCTTCTCTTCTTTTTTTAAGCGATGGAGTCTCACCATACTGCCCAGGCTAGACTCGAACTTCTGGGCTTAAGCAATTCTGCCACATCAGCCTCCCGAGTAGCTGGGACTATAGGCATGTACCACCACATCGGATTTTTCTCATCCCATTATCTAGAACTTCTTAAACATGGGTTTGCAAACTGTCTCTCATATCTAGCTCACTGCCTTTTTTGGTATGACAGACAAGCTCAGAATGGATTTTGCATTTTTAAATGGCTTGAATCAAAAGAAGAGTAATAGATAACAATTTTATACAATAGAAATCATATGAAATTTGCATTTCAGTGTTCATAAATAGTTTTATTGGACTATAGCCATGTTCATTTGTTTATGTATTACCTATGGCTGCTTTTGTGGTATAGCAGCAAAGTTGAGTAGCTGGGACACTATGGCAGCCCCTGTTTTAGATGATTAGCAAATAGTACTAGTGATGGCCAACATACTTTGCTTCTCCTGCTTTAGTGACACTGATTTTAATATTTGTCTTTTGTTATTGGCCATTATTTCAAGATAGATGATTTTTCTTAGCTGAAGGATTCTTGTCTGTTTTCTAAGGATTTCTGAGATATTTCCCTCACAACTTTTCCTCTGTCCTTTGATTCACTGAACGGCATCTGCTAGGTAAACTGGAAACCCAAATGCGCATTTAGCACCTCACTCTGTTACCCCAGGAGCAAATCCACAATCAAGTCCTGTGCAGTTTACCTCCTAAATGCCTCTCTGCTTGTAATACTTCTGCATCTCCACCAGTAGCCAAGCCTTCAAACTGCACTGCCTACTCCTAGTGCTCTGTTGTCTATGCCCAACTAAAGTGTTCATTCCAAAATGCAGGGCAGATAAGTCACCCTCATGCTTCTATTCTCCAAAGGCTTATTAATGCTCCTTGTGTGGTCCTGCCCTGTATACATCTCCAGCTTCCTGGCACCGTGCTCCCCCCTGCTCTTTGTGTTCCAGATGCACTGGCTTCTTTCAGGCCCTGCTCCTACCCTTTCTGAAGTTACTGACTGGAATAGAGTTCCCTGTCTTCCGTAACACCTCCCTAATACCCGTTCACCCTTCACATCTCAGCTCAGGTGTCCATGCCTCAGAGAGACCTTGACTGAGCTCCCTGACTATGTCAAGTTTTCATCTATAGGTTCTTAGAGTCCTATGATTCTCTTTCCTATTCATTTTTCGCATTTGTGTTTGTTTGGTAATTTGTTTAATGTCAATTTCCTGCTATTGGACTGTAAACTTCACAAAGGTAGGGATTTAGTTAGATTTTGTTTGCTTTCATTTCTAGTACTAAGAATAGGGCTTAGCATGTAGTAAATGTCCAGTAATTTTTTTTTCTTTTAATGATTGCACTTAAAAAGTTTTACAAACAGGTTTTCTGGCATTCAACAGGGTAATCATGTGACTTTTTATATTTTGAATAATTTTTGTTAGAATTTTTATTAATATGTTTCCTAGTGATGGTCCATGGTTAACTTTTTTTTGTGAGCCTTACTTGGTTCTGTTGTAGTATAATTACAGCATATGTTGCTTTCTCTTTGGTAGTATTTTCAGATTTTTGCAGTTACAATTTTCTTTTTGTGTGTGTGCTTATTCAGATATTGACACCCGTATTTTGTCAGTATTTTCATGGTTTATTTTATTCCATTCTCTTGTCTTCAACTTTTCTATACCCTTATGTTTTAAAATGTGTCTTGTAAACAGCACATAGTTGGGATTTTTAATATTAGGTCTTACAATTTTTATATTTTAATTGGAGCAATTTGATTTGTTAAATATAATTAATATATTTGAATTTAAATCTACCATCCTACTTTTTGCTCTCTGTCCCAGAGGTCTGAATAGAACAACAAGCAATTGAATTCAAGAGAGAATTCTTCAGCAGACTGCATTTAAACTTGAACTGCAACTCTTTCCTGAGTCTCCAGCCTGCCAGCTGCACGCATTGTGAGTCAGTTCCTTAAAGTAAATGTATATGATCTATATTTAATGTAATCATGTCTAGGATAACTAGTATATACTTAATACAATATAAAATATAATTACATAATCTCCCCCCTTATTCTCTTGTGGAGAATATGTTCCAAGAACACCAGTGGATTCCTGAAACCGTAGATAGTACCCTATATAGAGTATGTTTTTTTCTATACATACATATCTATGTAAAGTTTAATTTATAAATAAGGCATGGTAAGAGATTAATAACAATAACTGATTTAAATATAAATAATCTCTTAAAAACACTCTCACAGAAACATCCAGGATAATGTTTAATCAAATATTCAGATACTGTAGCCCAACCAAGTTGACACATAAAATTAGCCATCACAAGTCTACCCCCTTGTCAATTTGGCACTCGTACACATCTCCTAAAACCATAATTTATCTCCAAATGAAGACAATAACAAGGTCATACTCTGTCTAGCATGATAGACGTATGCCACATACAACCAAAAACCTACTATTCCTTTCTCCAGAAGAGGATGCAAAGTACTTGGATGATGTTTGCTCTTTTCCTTGAAAATCCTGCAACTTAAATACTGTGATGTAAAATTAACAGTACTTAAGTATTTTGATCAGCTATTAGTCTAATTGTTTTTCCTTGATGAAAATAATTTATATATCCATTTTCATTGCTGTATAGCAGAGTATCACCAAATTTAGTATTTTAAAGCAACAACCCATCTAATTGGTTCACAGTTCTCTGAACATCAGTCTACTGGGGTAGCTGTTTGGTTCCTCCACTGGTTCATTCATGCAACTTTAGTCAGCTAGTGGTTTATCTGGGGCTGAGGTTGTCTCAAGCACATGTCTGGCAGCTGGTGCCAGTTGCTGGCTGGGCCTCTCTCTTCATGTAAGAAGGTGAGCCAAGGCTTCTCATGTTATGACAGCAGTGTACCCAGAGAGCCAAATGACAGCTGCAAGGTCTCTTGAGGTGTTAACTTGGAAGTCACACCATCACTTCTGCTACATTGTATTGATTCAAGCAGACCAGCTCAAATTAAAGGGATGGAAAAATAAATTTCACCTCTTGATAAGAGGAGTGGCGATGTCTCACTGTAAAAGGCTTGGGTATAGGGATGGGGGTTTTTGTAGCCATCTTTGTAAGCAATCTATCACAGTGTCTTTTTTTTCCTTCTGGCTGTTTAAAAAACATTTTTTGAAAAATAATTACTTAGTTTTCAGAAGTCTTACTGTAGTGTACTAGACACAGATTTCCTTTTTATTTATTTGCTTGTATGTTCTTGGGACTTCTTGGAACTGTGGTCTGATGGCTTTCATTGGTTTTTCGTTGGTTTTCAGCTTTTGTCTCTTCAAATATTTATTCTATTTCATTTCTCTCTTTCCTCTTATCTGGAACTGAAATTAAATGTAGGTTAGATAATCTTACTGTGTTCTTTATACCACTTACCTTCTATATATATATATATTTTTTTTTTTTTTTTTTTTGAGTTGGAGTCTCACTCTGTCACCCAGACTGGAGTGCAGTGGCCGCTACCGGCCACCGCAGCCTCGGCCTGCTGGGCTCCGGCGATCCTTCCACCTCAGCCTTCCAAGTAGCCAGAATTACAGGCATTACAGTTTTTTTTAAAATCCATTTGTCTCTCTCTGCTTCATTATAGGTACTTTCTTTTGACCTATCTTCCAGTTCACTAATTCTTTCCTCAGCTGTATTTTTTTCTGTTCTTAAATTCATTCATTAAGGTCTTTATTTCAGTGATCATATTTTCTTTGTTCTATTATTTTTATTTGGTCTTTTTTTCCCCCAGAATTGATTCTTGACTGAAATTTTTAATGCTGCAGGACTGTGTTTTTCTGCTTTTTACTGATCCTCATATTGGCCTTTTCATAGACTAGACACTGTTGTTTAAAAATCATAGAAATAATTTGAGACCTAGGATAATGTATTTTTTCAGAGAGGATGTACACTTGTTTATAGCCTTGGCTAGGAGTCTTGAATCATTTTAATCCAGTTTTAGGGATAGAGATGCTCTTAAGTAGAACTGTATTCACTACAGGGGCTAGTTAACTTGAGTTTACTACCTAATACACTTATTATGTGTAGAGCACTTTGCTAGTTGTTGGAGAGGTCTTGTGAGCAGAGCAGATCTGGTCTTTGGTCTTCATGGAGCACAGAGTCTTGATTAAAATTGACAGGTAGATATATATACAATTTAATATATTAGGTTGTATGAAAACACTGCGTAGGCGGCTATGGTAGTGAATATTTGGAATAGAGAGGGGTTGAGAATGGTTCTACCACACCTGACTGGAGCAGGCTTTGTTGAAGCTGCATACTGACTGATAAGAGAGAAACCTTGGAACAGAAACTGCCAGGCAGGAGCAATTGCCAGTGTAAAGACTAGATAACAACCAAAAAAAATATGAGGGGAGGTTGTAGGTTGGGGGAGAGTTGAAATTGATTTAGAACTATATTAATGTGCTCTCCTCTGCCTACAATTTTTCTGTCATTTCCCTGTGGAAAAGTTACTGAATTGGTTATATCTGGATCTAGCACTTTGGTCTTGGCCTAATTCTTTACTAGGTCTTGCCTAATTCTTCACTGGAAACAAAAGAGGAGAGAGGAAGGGAGGAGGGAGAGGGCAAACATGGAAGTAGAATGTTAAGTAAAAAAGAGAACACGCGAGGTGACAGACTACAAGGGGGTACCCCCCAAAAAACGGAATTCATTTATTTTAAAATATGTACTTATTCTTACATGTTTAAACTTCAGTCAACTTCAGAGTACTCTCCATTTGATGCAATACACCAAAACAATTTTTGAACTTACCAATTTTGATGCCTTTTCGTGCTTCTGCCATTTTTTGTTTCTCCTCTTCCACATTGGCAAAACATTTCCTTTTGAGGACTTTTTTTCACCCAGGGGAAAAAAATAGTCACTCAGAGTGAGATCTGGTGAATAAGGAGAGTGGGGTACAGGGGTCATGCCATTTTTGGTCAAAAACTGCTGAACACTCAGCACGGTGTGGGCAGGTGCGCTAATAAGTCAGGCATCATGAAATGGACAAATGTGTTGAATGACTCTCCAAAAAAGTCACTGAAACCGAATGCAGCGTTTCACAACATTAGCTGGTACACTGATGCTGATGGGTTCCTAGAACACTGACCTAGAGGGGGAAGCCTGTACTACGAGAAACCTACCCTCCAAAAGGACAGGAGCTGCTTCCCTCCACAGTCTGGCACATGCCAAGGAACTTAGTTGAATGCGTGAACAAATGACTGGTTTTCTGCTTTGAAGAAACTTGGACTGTCATTACCTTACAAGTCAGGTTTACTATCCATTTGCTTTATCTGAATTCCAGAAAGAGATTAAGACAGTACTTCTTATAATATTACTAGCCCAAACTTCTGGTCTGATCTATGGATTATAGAACTTAAATTTCCTCAAAGCCAAGCCATCAGAAAACATGTTGTTACTCCAAGGTAAAAACAAGCACACTTCTCAGAGCTTTGTTGAGTATTTTCTGTCTTTGGCCACAGACCCTAGGACTTGAGCTGATAATTTGAGAGGAAAAGATTGGAACTCAGTAGAGTTATACTTCCTGTATCTTGATTTTCCAGCTGTTATATAAGGTTTTATTTTTCTAGAAAGAGACTATTCTGGAATGGGAATGAACTCTCATCAGTAAAAGCAAAGCTTTAAGTAGGTCATCTGACTTTGCTTTTGTGCTCCACATTCACTGTGGTTATAAAAGGGCCTTTCATGAGTTTTCTAGGCTTTCATCACTGCCAGACTCTCCACAGGCATTGTGAAAGAATTAAACTACCCACCCTCCCCCATGCTTGTCTCATGGACTGTTTCGTAGAGTGCACATTGGACTATGTTTAGCTCAGCAGGAACTCTTTGCGAACACTGAATACAAGAACAGTCCTCCTGGAAGATAAGAGATTTCAGTATTGATTAGTGCCATAGCCACAAAAATTAGTGTCTACCAGTATCTTATAGATATGGTGACTTGCCACCTAATTTTTGCCAAATTACTAGACCAGAGTTTAAGAAGTGTTCACATTAAAGTCATTTATATGTGAAATTTGACTATAGATAATTTCTGTTAATTCAATTGGATAGGAGGTTGATGAATGCTTCAAATAACCTAGATACTCATAGTTAATTTTTTAAAAGAAGCTAGTCGGTACTGAAATAGTTTTTTTAAGATTTGCAAAGAACAGAGAAGGAAAGAAAGCATGAAATTTTGAAGGGATATTTAGCAAGCTCCTTGTGGCAAAATCTGGGGATGGGAGTAGTAAAGAATTTACCTTTTACCTAAATCTATATATCTCAAGGAAACTATATATAGAGTTAGCCATACTTATTGATTTTTCAAGGACTTTGGCCCATTGGTAACAATAGGTTCCAAGCAATTCTGGTAAAATTAGTCTCTTGGAGCTTTCCAGTTTACCTCCTGTATTGTTCCCACTGTAAAATACACTCTCACAACTTCTGGGTTTTTAGGCACTTAAATTCATTATTCTCTCTAATCATCTCTAATATCTACCTTCCTTTTCTGTCAGTGCTAGACTGTGAGTTTAGCACTTCAGCCATTCTCTTGCCAGTACTCATCCCCATTGCTAATAGTTTTGTGACATTCACCCAGCTAAACCTTAATTCTGTGTGTTCTCTGAACAATGCTTCAGGATTGATTTTAGTGTGTCCTCATGTGGCCCCTCGGTGGCATGGGTGTACATCTTCCTCTTGTGAGTAACTATCTTGTCAGTGACCATTGTCTCCTAATCTGTTGGCCTCACCATACCTGAATAATAATAAAACTGTATTTTAAAACAGATATGTACTTTCTTTTGCTTAGCATAAGTTTTTGTACTCATCCATTGTGTCCTTTAATAGTTCATTCCTTTTTATTGCTGAGTAGTATTCCTTTATATGGATATATTAGGAGTTATTTATTCATTCATCTATTGATGGATATTTGGGTTGTTTCCAGTTTTGGCTATTACAGATAAAGCGTCTATGAACATTAGATACAAGCTTTAGTATGAATATGCATTTCCAGTTCTTGTGGGTAAATACCCAAGTAGAATGACTGGGTCATATGGTAGGAGTATGTTTAGCCTTTGAACAGCTTGCCAAACTACTTTCCAAAATGGTTGTACCATTTTATATTTACATCAGGAATGTGTGAGTGTTCTGATTTCTCCATGCACCTGATAACATTTGGTATGGTTGATCTTTTAATTTTGGCCATGTTAGTGGGCATATGATGGTATTTATGTTTTACTTTGTATTTCCCTAATGATTAATGATTTACAGCATTTTTCATATATCTTCTTTGATGAAAATTTCTGTTCAGATTTTTTGCCCATTATTTTGTTGCGATCCATCCATCCTCTCTCCGTCTCTCCCCCCATCCCTCTCTTCTTCCCTCTCTCCCTCCCTTCCAACAGTCTTGCTCTGTAGCCCAGGCTGGAGTGCAGTGGCTTGAGCATAGCTCACTGCAGACTCAAGCTATCATCCTACCTCAGCTTCCTCGAGTCGCTGGGACTATAGACACATGCTACTATGATCAGCTAAATTAAAAAAAAAAATGAGGCAACCCCCTTGGGTCCCCTCCTACTGTGGGAGCCTTTCTGTTTTCTCAATAAATCCTGTTTTCAAAAAACAAAAATGTTTTGTAGAGAGGATCTTCCTGTGTTGCCCAGGTTGTTCTTGACCTCCTGGCCTCAAGCATTCGTTCCTCCTGCTTTGGCCTCCCTAAGTACTGGGATTACAGGGGTGGGTTACAAGACTTTATTCCAGTCTATAGCATGTCTCTTGTCCTTTTGAAAAATTGTGGTTAAATATATGTAATATAAAATGTACTGTTTAACCATTTTTAAGTATAAAGTTCTGTAGCACTTTGTTGTGCAGCCATCACCACCATCCATCTCTACAACTTTTTCATCTTCCTCAAATGCAATTCCATATCCATTAAACACTAACTCCCTGTTTCTCCTTCTCCCTAGCCCTTAGCAACCATCTTTCTACTTTCTGTTTTTATAAATTTGACTATGCTACAAACTTCATATAAGTAGAATCATGTAATATTTTCATTTTGTGACAGACTTTTCACTTAGTATAATGTCTTCAGAGTTCATCCATGCAGTAGCATGTGTCAGAATTTTCTTTTTTAAAGCCAACATTCCATGTTATATGTACATGTATATCACATTTTATTTATCCATTCATTTGTTGATGGGCACTTGGATTGCTTCTCCTTTTTGGCTATTGTAAATAATGCTGCTATGAACAATGCTGTACAGATATCAGTTTGTGTTCCCACTTTCAATACTTTTGGATATATTCCCAGAGGTAGAATTGTTGGATCATATGGTAATACTATATTTAATTTTTTTAGAGGAATTGCCATACTGACAGCAGTTGTACCATTTATATTCCTACTGGCAATGCACAGAGTTCCTTCAGTTTCTTCACACCTTCACCAACATTTGTTATTTTCTGGTATCTGTCTCTATCTCTATCATCTATCTCTCTCTGTGTGTGTCTGTCTGTCTATCTATCTGTCTATCTATCTGGTATCTATTGTTCTATCTATCAATCATCTATCCATCCATCAATCTTAGCCACCCTAATGGGTATGAAGTGGTATCTCATTATGGTTTTTATTGCATTTTTTTAATGATTAATGATGTGAAGTATCTTTTCATGTGCATATTGGCCTCTTATACATCTCATTTAGAGAAATATTTATTCACGCAGGTCCTCTTTCTCTTCCCCATTCCCTCAAGTTAAAGGATTTATATCGCTCAGGGATTAGTAAGGGATTGGTTCCCTGTCTGGGAATCAAGCTCAGCCATGAAAGCACAGAATCTTAACCACTGGGCCACAGGTTGGAGTGCCCTTTGCCCATTTTCTAATCAGATTGTTTTTGTTGTTCTTGAGTTGTAGGAGCTCTTTATATCTGGTATGTGGTTTGCACACATTTTCTTCCATTCATGGGTTGCTTTTACATTCTGTTGATAGTGTCTTTGATTCACAGAAGTTTTACATTTTGATGAAGTTCAGCTTATCTGTGTTTTGTTGCCTGTGCTTTTGGTGTCATATCCAAGAAATCATTGCCAGATTCAATGTCATGAAGCTTCTGTCCTGTTTTTTCTATGAGTTTTGTAGTTTTAGGACTTGACATTTGGTTTCTTAGGGGAGGGTTGTGGTTTTTTGGGGGGGTTTTTTGGGGGTTTTTTGTTTTTTTGTTTTACCAATTTTCAGTTCATTTTTATATATGGTGTAAGGGAGCGGTCCAATTTTAATTCCTTTGCATGTGGATATTCAGTTTTCCAAGTACTGTTTAATGAAAATGCTGTCTGTTGAATTGCTTTTGCACCTTTGTCAAAAATTTTTTTGGGCATATTTGTGTGAGCCTATTTCTCGTTCTATCTTTTAATCCATTAGTCTATGTGTCTGTCCCTCTGCTTATACCACAGTGTCCTAATTATGGTAGCTATATATTAGAAGCCTTAACATGGGCTAAATAATAGATTTCTCCCATTTTATTGTTCTTTTTTAGAATTGTCCCTGGTTTGTTTTTATTTCTTGCTTTTTGCAGATAATTTGTACTATACATTGGTTTCGTGTAGCCAGTAGTTTGTTCCAAGCTGTGCTTCAAGCAGAACAAATGTTTTTCTATATTGCCTTTGTCTTAATTAATCTGCAATTTAAATTTGTACCAAATTCTATTTTGTGTATTTGTTTACTGTAGTGATCTGACTTCCCCGCCTGCAGACTCATCTTTCTGCAGGTCCCCAACTGAATTTTGTCTTAGGTGTAACTTAAAAGGCAACAGAATTTAAGTATCTGTTTCACAATCTTAGGTGGTCCAGATTCATTTTCTATATAATTTCATCTATGGAACTTAGTTGCTCTCCAGCACCTCAGTCTCACTAATGTTGAGGAAGATCTCTTCACCTTATTTTGGACTTCTCTGTCACACTGCCTTTCTCAAGAGAAGGCCTATAAAGAGTTGATTTCTGGTGTTCTAGTATTTCGTCAGAGGCTCGTCAACAGTTTTTCAAGCTGATTTCTCTCACTGGCAGCTCTTCAGGGTGCTATTGCTATTACACTGTCCCTTGGTGGTATGTATCTGTTTTCTGCTCATCATCACCCACCTACTCCTGCCTCCTGTGCTTGTCAGATGTCTCCTGCCTAGCTTACTCTTTGCTGCTTGTGTCACTCTTGCAGCTGTCTTCTTCCCGTCTTTGGCTTTCTGCCTGACTTTCATGGCCAGCTGCTCTCTGTCGTTTACTTGTCTATCATTCTGCCCCTTCTCCCACCATCCCCCGTAGGTAAAACATGTACTGTGGGACCACACATTCTCCATATCCAGAACTAAAGTCATCATTTGCCCTACCATATGCCCCAAAACTGATCATCCTTCTACTTAAGAGCATTGCAAGTCACTGAAGTCGGACACATGGACCTTTCTGATCTCCAGTATCTCATCAAGTCTTTACTTCCACCCCTGTAAATTATCTTCTCAGTCTCCTCTGGACACTCCTGCCCTGGGGTCCATCTGGCTTATTGGCTAGATTACTTCTGAAGACTTCAGCCAGTGATCCTCCTCACCTCAAATCCACCAGTGGATCTTCCACCCTGCTGTCAAGCATTGTTTCTAAAATCCATATTGTTCTGTTCAGCCTTGCTGTGCTAAAACTTTTGGTTTCCCCAGTGTTTTCAGTAGTAAGTAAAAACTCACTGTGGCCTGCAGGCTCTTGGTGATCTGATCAGTTGCCTCCTCCAACCTCATTGTGTGCATTCTGCTCACCCAACCCAGTCTTTCTTGTCTGCCATTTTTGCATTTGTTTAACAGATATTTATTGAGGTCCTGCTTATCCCCTTACCCAGCTCCTTGTCATTCCTGGGACCAGACAGTCCCTTTCAAGTTTCGAAGTCTTCTTTCTTAAAAGACTGTGTCTGACCCTTCTTATCACTAACTACTCTTGATCCTTCTAAGCTCATCTTCAGCATCACCTTCCTTGAAAATTCCTTCTCTGGTATGCAGTTTCCCACCTCACCTCAGTGTTAATTGGCCAGCATATCTAATCTATCTGTGTATCCCCAATATCTGGTGAAGCTTGAAGGGAAGAACATGACCTTTGCAGTTTTAAAAGTTCTGAATTTGAATACCAGAAGCCATTTCTTAGTTGTGTGGCTTTGAGCAAATTCCTTAACCTCTGTAATCTTTCCTTTCTTCATCTATAGAGTAGAAAAACAGTAAGATGGTTGTGAAGATTAAATGGGTTAAAGGATATTAAATGCCTATTACAAGTGCCTAGCACACAGCAGGTAACCAAGGATTATAGTTTTTGTTTGTTTTTGTTCCTAATAGTAAGTAATATTCACTGAGTGAACAATTAGCTGAAGTGACTGACCTTCCTTCTAGATGTTTTTTTCTTAACTCAGAGAGCTTGAACACTCCCAGCTGCCACTTTGTTTCTCCCACACCCAGGAGACATTCTTAATAACGCTGAGAGTTGAACACATGTCTTTCCTACAGAGAACTTCCTTCATCTCTGCCAAAGAGGTGAGTTTATTTAAATTCAAAACTAGTAGTTGAACATAGATATCAGAGATCTGAAAATCAGTGCTTGATTAACCTAAGCACATTTTTAAAAAGCCACTGCCCCGTTGTTTAGAAATCTGTAAAATGGAAATTATCATCCACTAGTTTTAGCTGGCATTGGGAAGACTTATTTGTTTCTTCATTCATGTTAAACATTTGAAGGAACAAATAGTGATAAGATATGTGAAGAAAGGACTACTATCCAGGTAGTCCTAGATGTGAATTCTACCTCCATGATTTACCAGCTGTGTTACCGTCTCTCAATTTTTTTAATCTATAAAATGAGAGTAAGAAGAGTATCTAACTTGAAAAGTTGCTATGGGATTTAACTGAGATAAAATATGTGAGTATTGAAATAATACTAACCTGACACTTGATCATATCTTATCAGTAATTATGTATTAAATATGGAATGCTTAATCTTGAATAGATAGACTATTAACGGAAGCTATCACCACCAAAGTTTAAACTCTAGGAATGTTCAGATTAACTGAGCTCTCCTTTGCTAGTGAGGACTTCATAATGTTGATTCCTTGTAACATTTTTTTTTTTTTTAGTAAGTATATGAAGAGCCCCCTCACTATTCCCATTTCTTTTTCATGTATACAAAATATGAAGGTAAGCAGAGTTGGTGTGGGAGTTTTACAGTGTCATCAGAAAACCTAATCTCTTTCTAGTTCTTTATTCTGCTTTCTTCAAGGTCACTTCAGAGTCTAAAATGGCTGCCAGGGCTCTAATTATCACATCCAAATTCCAGATGACTGGAGGAAGGACAAGGGAAAAGACTCAGTTTCTCCATTTTAAACCACCTTCCTAAAGATCTCATAATACACTTTAATTTATATCTCCTTGTCCACACCTTGTTGAGGATTGGTCATGCTCTCCTTAGTATTAGCACCCATTTTCTTTCTTCTTCCTCTCCTGCCCTCAGGAGAGAATGACATGGCTCTTGCCTCAAGGTCTATGAACAGGGAGTATGTGTCTAGGCAAGGGGTGTTGCTCCTTGTTCAGAGGACAAAAGAGTTTTTCTCTAGCAGGTATGCAGTATGCTCATGAATGGTTCCTTCATCTTGGGTGGAGGATATATATTTTAAATAATTTATCCCTGAAATTCATGTAAGCATGTATAATTGATTTTATATGTGTTTAACATTCAACATTTTGCATTTCAAGAGCAACACCCAGCCCTCTAAAGGTGCACAGCATAGTAAGTTGTAATAACAACAATATCAGCCGGGTTCGGTGGCTCAGCTGTAATCCCGCGCCATTTGGAGGCTGAGGTGAGTGGATTGCCTGAGCCCTCGGGTTCAAGACCTGCCTGGGCAGCGAGACCTCATCTCTACAATAAATCAAAAAAAATCAGCCGGCCGTGGTAGCGCATGCCTGCAATTCCGGCTACTTGGAGCCAAGGCTGAGGCGGAAGGATCGCTGGAGCCCAGCAAGTCGAGGCTGCGGTGGCCGGGAGCGGCCACTGCACTCCAGTCTGGGCGACAGAGTGAGACTCCAACTCAAAAAAAAACCAATATCAGCATAGCAGAGTTGATGAGAACTAAGTGAGAGGAGACTTACAAAGTGGGCTTGGAGATGATCAGGCAAGTGCTGGTGATTTGACAGTCAGTGAGCATTCCCCCCACTGTGTCCCCACTGGAATATTCAGAGCCTCTATGTGTATTCCTAGAACATTTTGAATCTACTATGCTGAATTTGAATTTTAAGAGCACTTGGGAAGCTGAGCTCGGTGGCTCAGCCTGTAATCCCGCGCCTTTGGGAGGCCGAGGCGAATGGATTGCCTGAGCCCGCGGGTTCGAGACCCACCTAGGCAACTTGGCGAGACCTCGTCTCTACAATAAATCAAAAATTCGCCGGGTGTGGTAGCGCGCTCCTGTAGTTCCAGCTACTTGGAAGGCTGAGGCGGAAAGATCGCTGGAGCCCAGCAGGTCGAGGCTGCGGTGGCCGGGAGCAGCCACTGCACTCCAGTCTGGGCGACAGAGTGAGGCTTCAACTCAAAAAAAAAAAAAAAAAAAAAAAGAGCACTTGGGAAATTTTATTAGACTTTAGATATCAGGAAAACAATAACTATGACTTTTCAGAACTTCCTTTGTCTTTCATCCATTTAAGTATTGCTGCTAATGTCATCTTGGTTTTTCTTTGCTATTCGAATGTTTAACTTTCCTGACTAAACACCCTAATGTATATGTAGTAGAAACATTTTTTTTTAAGTAAAACATGTTTTTGTAATGAAATAAGGACTGTATATTGCCCTTTGTCTGGGTGTGGTAGGATTGGAGAACACAATGTGTATACCATTATGTCTGATGTAATAGGGAACTGTCTAGATTTCATGACTCATCTCCTAAAGTTGTTCTGTACTCACAGTTAACCAAAGGCTTAGGATTCACAAATGCTTTTTGAAAAATTATGTATAAACTTGAGTTTCTTCCATTTTTTTTCTTTCCTTTAATATATAATTCTACACAGTTATTGTTGGCTAATGGAAAATGCTGTATAGAATAGGGTTGGAAATCATATATGATCAACTCTTAACAAAGGCAAACAGAAAAGGGCTGGTTAAAATAATTGTGATATATCTGCATGGTGAAACACGCAGCCATTGAAAAGAAAGGTGGGCTGGGCACAGTGGCTCAGGCCTGTAATGCTGGTGCTTTGGGAGACCGAGGCGGGAGGATTACTTGAGGCCAGGAGTTGGAGACAAGCCTTAGCAACGTAGTGAGACCCCGTCTCTACAAAAATGTTTTAAAAATTAGCTGGGCATGATAGCACGTGCCCTTCACTCCCAGCTAATCAAGAAGCTGAGGCAAGACTATCACTTTAGCCCAGGAGGTCCAGGCTGCAGTGACATATGATTGTGCTATTGCTCTTCAGCCTGAGTAACAGAGCGCGAGAACTTGTCTCAAAATGAGACCTTGTCTCAAAACAGAAAAGAAAGGTAACTTGAATGTATTGATATGGAGGATGTTCGGGATTTATTATTTCAGTAAAAATGCAAGCTACAGATGGTATATATAATATGATCCTGTTTATAATTTTTTTAAATGTGTATCTATGTGCCAGTATTGTTCAAAATATTTCCAGAAGTTATATTTTAGGAAATATGACTGGCAGGTGGAGAATGAGACTTGTGTTTTTGGTTTATATCTCTCTGTTATGTTTGTATTTTTTGAAATGAGCATGCTTTACTTTTTTAAGTTTATAATATATAATGGTAGGAAAGAAGTATCAGTAACTTTCTTATATAACAAAAGTAACCCTTTAGTAAATAACATTTAAAAATTCCATTCACAATGGTAACATGATATGAAATACTCAGGAACGACTGCAGAAAGAAGTTTGTAGGGCAAAAAAAGAATACTTTGAGGAACATAAAAACTTGAATAAATCAAGGAAATACTGTGTCCCAGGATCATAAGATCCTGTACCTTGCAGGGTGCAGTGGTGCATGCCTGTAATCCCAGCTACTCAGGAGGCTGATACAGAGGAGAATTGCTTGAGCATATCAGTTTGAGACCAGTCTGGGCTAGCGAGACCACATCTCTAAAAAAAGAATTTTTTTAGCCGGGCTTGGTAGCTCAGCCTGTAATCCCGCGCCTTTGGGAGGCTGAGGTGAGTGGATTGCCTGAGCCTGCGGGTTTGAGACCCACCTGGCCAGCGAGACCTCATCTCTATAATAAATAAAAAAATATATCAGCCGGGCGTAGTAGCGCATGCCTGTAATTCCGGCTACTCGGAAGGCTGAGGCAGAAGGATCGCCGGAGCCCAGCAGGTTGAGGCTGCGGTAGCCGGGAGCGGCCACTGCACTCCAGTCTGGGTGACGGAGTGAGACTCCAACTCAAAAAAATAAAAAATAAAATAAATAAAAAATTAAAAAAGAATTTTTAAATTTAATTTTTTAAAAGTTTCAATTGTAGAGAAAAGTTAAGAGAACTTTACACCTACCACCCACATTCTACAATTAACTTTTGCTGGTTTTTACTTTCCGGTTTGCCCAGGCTGGTGTTGAACTGTTGGGCTCAGGCAAAACAAAAAAACAAAAAAAATTTACTGTTTTTTATCATATATCTATCTCCTCATATTTTTTTTCAACCACAAATTTATAATTTGAAATGTATTTCTTAATAAACAGCATATATCAATACACTTCTCTCCAAATACTTAAATATGCATATCATTTACTAGAGTACAGTATTTGCTTATGAATTGGGTCTTTTTGAAGGTAAAATTTACAATGAAATCTGCAAATCTTAGGTTATCATTTAATGAGCTCTGAAAAATTTGTGCAACCTAATTCCCTCTCAAGATACAGAATATCACCATTGTCCAGAAAGTAACCTCATATTTCTTTCCACTAAATCCTTGATCTCTTTCCCCTCCTGGCAGTGGCTGTTCTGATTTTTTCCATCATAGATTAGTTTTGCTTACTGTAGAACTTCATATATATAGAATCATATATCCTATACTCTTTTGTATAAGAAGTTATGCACTCAGAATAATGCTTTCTAAAATTCATGTGTGATGTTGTGTTAGAATTATTATTATTGTTGTTGTTGTTATTATTATTATTTTGAGTTGGAGTCTCACTCTCTTGCCCGGGCTGGAGTGCAGTGGCATGCTCATGGCTACCCCAGTGTCCACATACTGGGCTCAGGCAATCCTTCTGCCTCAGCCTTCTAAGTAGCCAGAACTACAGGCGCACACTACCATGTTGGCTAATTTTTTTATTTATTGTAGAGATGAGGTCTCACCAAGTTGCTCAGGCTGTTCTCGAACCCGTGGGCTCAGGCAATCCCCTCTCCTCGAGAATTATTTTTACTATTAAGTAATATTCCATTGTGAGACTGTGTCACTGTTTATATATTTTCTTATTGATGATCACCTGGGTTGTTTTCAGTTTTGGGGTATTATGAACATTTTTATACAAGTCTTTTATAAAACAAGACATACATTTTTATTTCTTTGGGGTAAATATATAGGAATGGGAATACTGGATGATAAAGTAGGTCTATATTTAGTTATGTAAGTAGCTGCCAGACAAACTGATTTAAAAAAAAAATTAAAATATCACAAACGTTAGATATTTTTAAACCATCCTGTGACACGGCAGAACCATTCCCACTATACGTGGGAATGTGTGCACAGAGTTTTCAGCATCATGCAGACTGCAGCTAGGAGGACTGGCTTCCTTCTGATATTCGATAGTACATAATCCTTCAGATTCAGATTATTTATCTGTTTATCCATAACCAGGCTAGATCTTCACTATAGAACCAGCTTTTAAAATCCTCAATCCAGAGAGAGGTGTGCAGAAGAGAGGTGAATTTGGGAGCATCTGGAGTGTCAGTAAATCAGATGTGACAAAGAGAGATAAAGGGGTTTAGCAACAAAGAGGTTGTGTGATGGTGGGGGAAGAAGAAATGCCTGTGGGTTATCCCTACTGAATTTTAATTCAACTCTTTGCAAAAGCTGTTTTTAAGAAGGCTCAACATTGATAGGTATCTTGTGTACTGAAATGAAATGATCTCCAAAGAGCCTCCTAATTCTGTTTATTAGTTGCATAATATTCCCTGGCTTAAATATGCCATAATTTATTTAATCACCCCCATCCTCCATCGGTAGACATGAAGGTTATACCCATACTTGTTCTATTGCAAACAATGCTGCACTGAATAACCCTAAATATGTATCACTTTGAAAGTATGGGCATATCTGTAAAATAAGTTCCCAGAAATGGAATTGAGTTAAAAGATTTATGCATTTGTAATTCTGATAAATATTTACAGATTGTATGAGAGTACCTATTTCCTCAAACTCTTGCTGATGTAGCATTATTAATTTTTTTTTTTTTTTGCATTTGCTAGTCTGATAGGTGAAAAATAGTGTCTCAGCATTGCTTTAGTTTGCCTTTCTTTGATCATGAGTGAGACTGATCGTTTTATATGTTTAAGAGAACTGTTTGTTTTTTTGTGTTGCCTTTTTCATATATTTTGTCCATTGTTCTTTTGGATTGTTCATCCTTTTTTTTTATTAATCTGTAAAAACCTTTTATATGTCGGGGAAATTGACCTTTGTGAATGAGTTACAACTGTGTTTAAAGAGGTCATTCTTTAGCATGGAGGTAGTTGTTTCAGTGATTGAAAAAGAAGCCAGATTGCCATGGAAACAACTCTTTCTAGAAATTTAGCTGTGAAGCAGAGTAGAAAAAGTGATAGCTAGAGGACTGATGTAGATGCAAAGGAGTTTTTTAATCTTTTCTTTGAGAAATTCTTAATTGTTTAAAAACCTGATATGAAATGGAGAAATTAAAAAGCTCGTCATGGGGTTAGCAGATCATCAAAAGAGCAAGTCTCCTAAGGGACTGAAATTCTTGGGAGGAATTGCAGAGCAGGAGGAAATTTCTAGATATGGTGACTAGGAGTTAAGGAGGTCCCAGTTCAATAGCTTCTATTTTCTGGTTAAGTGTATAGGCAAGGCCAACAGCCAAGGGTGTGGGAGGAAACAGTTGGAGGGAAGAGGAGGTTTGAAATCACTACTATAGAGAATTGGAGGGAGAGATAAGGAAAAATAGAAAGATTGTAGAAAATGTTCAGGGTTTCACTTAGGTGGAAATAGTGATTTGTAGTGATATCAACTGTATGGGTTATTTGATTTTCTTTTCTTTTTTTCTTGAGTTGGAGTCTCACTCTGTTGCCCAGGCTGGAGTGTGCAATGGCATGCTCACGGCCACTGCAGCCTCGACCTGCTGGACTTAGATGATATTTCTGCCTCAGCCTTCCAAGTATCTGAAATTACAGATGCATGCCACCACACCCGAGTAATTTTTTTTGTGTGTAATTTATTGTAGAGATGAGCTCTCACCAAGTTGCCTGGATTACAGGCTGAGCCACCGCACCTGGCCTGATTTTCTTATACTTGATTTGGCAATCCAAGTGTAGGACTGACAGTTTAGGATTACTTGTTTTGTTTTCCGTGTTGGTGTAATAGAAGAACAGTGTAGCAAAGGAATGTAAGACATGAGCAAGAGAGTGATTGAACTGAAACCAAGTTTTCTTGATTTGGTATAGAAGGAAATAAAGACAGAGATACTGGAAAGAAAACCAGAGGGGGTTCAACAGACTGAAATCCTAGGTTAGGTAAGAAAGCAAGTGTAGTAGACATTACAGAGAGAGAACTGTAAGGATAGGAAGTATGGTTGGAGAGTAAGAAGACCAGATTCAGTGTGGGAGCTTTTCCATGTGATGGCAGAATCTGAAGTGCAGCCATTGTCATGGGTGGGGGAGTAGAGATAAAAAGTCAGTGGAGTTGAGAAAGTTGAGGAACTGAGAGACTGGCCCAAAAGTAGGTTGTAGTTGTTGTCTGTGAGGATATGAAGTCATCCAGGAGGATAATCAGGTCTTGGGGATGGGAAGAAAACTGTGAGCCACATTACAATGTATTCAGTACTGGAAAGCACAAGACAAAAAGCTTTCAAGAACAGGGACTGTTAGAGCAGGCTCCAGGAGAAACAATTTGCATATGGATAGCATCCTTGAGTAAGGAGGACCCCAGTTCTACTTCTGACAGGCCACTCTGGGATGCTTATAATAGAAACTTGGAGACTGGAGGATGAAGTGTAAGGATAGTTATAATAACAGATGAGTTGTATGGGGGGACATCAGGAAGTCATAGAATTTGAGAGTTTTTCTCTGGAAATGATGAGGCTTTTGCTGTGGTTTTCCTGGTTGTGGTCTGTAGATAATAGTACCTTGTTAATTATATGGATCATCTTAAATTCTGATGTATCTCTTACTTCCGAATTTACAGATACCAGTCCTCGCCAACTTCCATTACCATGTGCTTATTCTTTTCCCTTGCATTCTTTCACTTGAGCATGCTTTTCTTCTGCAGGATCTTTTTTTTTTTTTAGTTTTTGCTTCTTATATTTACACTCTGGTGAGACCTGTTTTCTTTTTAATTTCTATTTATTACTTTTACTTATTAAAAAATCATGCTATTTGTTTAAAAATCTGGAAAATAGAGAGCAGTGTAAAATAAAACAAAAATAATAAAGTGCTATCTCAAAATGTTTAGAGAAGATTGCAACCCCAGCTTTCACGCATATACATGCATGCATAAATTTAGTTGCAGTCATATAGTGTGTTCAGTTTTGTATCTGGCCTTTTTTTTTCAGCTTAAAAAATGAAAAACTTGACTGGGCACAGTGGCTCAACCTGTGTCCAGCACTTTGGAGGCCGAGGCAAGTGGATTGCCTGAGCCCATGGGCTCAAGACCAGCCTGGGCAACTTGGCAAGAACTCATCTCTACAATAAAATTTTTTTTTAAATTAGCTGAGCGTGGTAGTGTACACCTGTGGTTCTGGCTACTTGGAAGGCTGAGGCAGAAGGATCGCTGGAGCCCTTCAGGTCGATGCTGGGGTGGCTGTGAATATGCCACTGCACTCCGGCCTGGGCAACAGTATGCACTCCCAACTCAAAAAAAAAAATTGAAAAACTTGTTTCATTTTCTTAAATTCTTGAATAGTAACCAGCAGCTTGAGTAGTAACCATATACTATCTTCAGTGGCAACAAGGTAGCTATTATCTTTCCTATTGTTGAATATTTGGATTGTTTCTACTTTTCCACTATAATGAACATCTTTCTACATCATTTTAATCTGAGTTTCAGATCATTATATTTACTTAAGAATAGAACCTTGGAAATGAGCCAGAAAACTGAGGACACTTTTAAGATTTTTGTATACGCTTTCTGGAAAGAAGTTTGTTAGTAGAGACTAATTGGCATTCCCACCAGTATTTGAGTCTTATGACTCTTACCAACGTTGAATATTTCATATGATTAATCTTTTCTGATTTGGAAAATAAAAATGTTATCTCATTATATTCCTTGGATTAGTGGAGCCATTCAACACTTTTTCACATATTTTCTTAGTTGTTTTCCTCTTCTGTAAATTATCTTTTTAGGTTCTTCAGATTTTTAAAACTTAGGCTGTTTGTGTTTTCAATATTGATATATGAGTTTTTGCTTTAATCTTTTGTTTTTTTAATGAAATTCACCCAGTTTGGTTTTTTTTAAGATTTTATTTTTTAGAGGGTTTTAGGTACACAGCAAAATTAATTAGAAAGTATAGAGTTCCCAAATACCTCCTGCCCCCATATTTGCATAACTGTCCCCACTGTTGGCATTCTACACTACAGTGGTACTTTTGTTGAAATTGGACTTATGTTGACTCTTCATTATCACCCAAGGTCTGTAGTCTATATTAGAGTTCATTCGTGATGCTGTACATTCTGTGAATGTGGACAAATGTATAATGACGTATATCCACCATTGTAGTATCACAAAAAAGAGTTTCACTGCCCTGAAAGTCCTCTACCTCGCCTACTTATCACTCTCTCCCTTTTCCTAACTCCGCATCCCCTGATATTTATAATCTTTTTCAATTGTTTGCTTTTTGATCTTTTATTGTATCTGTAGTTTTGCCTTTTCCAGAAAGCCATACAGTATGTAGCCCTTTTACATTGCTTCTTTCGCTTAGTGATATGTGCTTAAGTTTCTTCCATATCTTTAACTCATTTCTTTTTAGTAGTGAATAATATTCCATTGTCTGGATATTATAGTTTATCTGTTTACCCACTGAAAGACATCTTCGTTGCTTCCAAGTTTTGGCAATTACGAATAAAGTTGCTATAAACATCCACATGCAGGTTTCAGTAGGAGCACAAGATTTTATTTCATTTGAGTAAATACCAAGTAGTACTATTGTTGGATCATATAGTAAATAAGAGGTTTTGTTTTAAAGAAGCTGCCAAACTTGGCTGGGTGCAGTGTCTCAAGCCTGTAATTCCAGCATTTGGGGATGCTAAGGCGGGAGGGTCACTTGAGCCCAGGGATTTGAGATCAGCCTCGGTAACAAAGTGAGACTTCATCTCTACCAAAAAAAAAAAAAAAAAAAAATTAGCTGAGCATAATGGCATGTGCCTGTGGTCCCAGCTACTTGAGAGGCAGAGACAGGAGGATCATTTGAACCCAGGAGTTCAAAGCTATAGTGAGCTATGGTGACACCACTGCATTCTAGCCTGGACAACAGAGCAAGGCCATGTCTCTAAAAAAAAAATAAAGCACTAAGATCTGATCTAGATTAAGTTTTTTGTATGTAGACATCCAGTTGTCCCTGTATCATTTGTTGAAAAGACTACCTTTGCTCCATTTTACTGCCTTTGCTCTTTTGTCAAAGATCAGTTGACTATATTTATATGGTCTACTTCGGGTCTATTCTGTTTCATTGATCTGTTGTCTGTTCTGTTGCCAATACCACAGTCCTTATATTATTAATAATAATAAATAAAAAATACCACAGTCTTACTTATTATAGCTTTGAGTAAGTCTTGACGTCAGGTAGTATCAGTCTCTTGACTCTTTTCTCTTTCAATATTGAGTTGTCTCTTCTGAGTTTTTTGCCTTTCCATATGAACGTTAGAATCAGTTTTTTTATACCCATAAACTAATTTGCTGAGATTTTGATTGAGATTGTATTGAATCTATAGACCAATATTGAAAGAACTAACATTTTGATAATATTGAGTCTTCCTATCCATGAACATTATTTATGATGGGTTTCTTTTATGTTTAGTAGCTTTCAGTATTTTTATTGTCAAATATTTCACTTTTATGTAATTTCTTACATTGCCTTTTATGCTTAGAAAGCCCTTCATCATCCTGAGCTTACATAAGTATTTATTCTCTTTCTAAATGTGTTTGTAAGCATTTAATTTTTTAACCTATCTGGAATTTATTTTGGCATGTGTAATGAGGTAAAGGTCTAACTTCCTACTCCCAAAGTATATTTTCTAAAACCATTTCCTATTAACTTATCAGGAATATATATATATATACATACACAGTAGTCAGTCTTCCAATTTTTTTCTGACCCTTGTAAAGAGAATTGTATGCTGTCCCAATTTTGGATTATGATCAGATACGAATTGAGGTGAGTTCTGTCAGAGATTGATGTTAGTTCATGATCTAGACTTTTCACATTATAAAAATCTAATAAAGCTATAAAAAGATAATAATACATCTCTGGTTTAATGATCACAACTTTGGAAGCATGGGGAATGCCACCTGCTGAAACCCTGCTAGACATAGCTGCTGATACAGGGGCAAACTCCTGGTATATATGAACCATCTACACCTCCTTCCCTTCCCATCCTACCTTCTGAAATTTTCATGTGCTCCTTAGAAGATATATATTGCTTCCCTTGAAGAGTTACTACCGTATTGAATCACTTTTAGATTGTGAGTCCCATGAAGAAGCAGGTGAGCATATTGCTCTCTGTTGTTTTTCTGTTACCTAGTTCAGCATAGGGCACAAAAATCTGAATGGATGAATGAACCATTATTACCAGTAGAAATGTGCCACCATCCTCTAATGTGATTTGAGTCAAATAAAGATTGAGAACAGATATATAATGTCCACCTCAAAGGGCAGTACTTTAGTGCAGTCAGCTTACCTTCTCTTCTATAGACTAAAAAGCTGCACCTAGCAATCAACTTGGGAGGCTTAAAAGGGACTGCTACCTAGTGTGGGGATTTTTAAAGTTTTTTGAGGTTATTCTGACTTTGAGCCAAGGTTGAGAGAAAGCATGTTTAAATGCTTTAATATATAACTCTTAATAAGACTTATTTTTATTGGTATGGGTTGAACATCCCCAATGCTGACATCCTCCAGAATTTGAAACTTTTTGACTGCCAACATGATGCTCAAAAGAAATGCTCCTTGGAGCATTTCAAATTTCAGATTTTTGGATTACGGATGCTCAACAGTAAGTGTAATGCAAATATTCCAAAGTAAATAAAATAAATTTTCACACACAAAAAAATCTGAAATCCAAAATGTTTCTTGTCTCAAGCATTTCAGATAAGAGATACTTAATCTGTGTAAAGACTAAATTAATAGTTGGACTTCTGGGTTAAGACCAGCCTGGGCAACCATAGCAAGACCTTGTCTCTACAAAAAATATAAAAATTCACCAGGTGTGGCAGCACATGCCTGTAGTCCCAGCTACTTAGGAGGCTGAGAGGATTGCTTGAGTCTGGGAGTTCAAGGCTGCAGTGAGCCATGATCACACCATTGCCCTCCAGCCTGGGTAACAGAGCAAAGGCCCCATCTTTAAAAAAAATTAGACTTCTGGGGAAACATACATGTCAGACTTCCAGTAGATGCCTGGTGTGTGCACACAATCAGTATCTTGAAGACCCAAATGCTTTTGGTGAGTAGTTTGTACATAGTTACAATAATGCAGGACCTTGTCTTACATGGCTCCCTATTTTCCAGGTAAGCATGGATTCCTGGTTTTTTCTTGTTCTACTTGGCAGTGGTCTGATACGTGTCGGTGCCAACAATACTACCACAGGTAAATTGTCATTTGATAAGACTGCTATTTGGAATCGAAGGTTGCTTTCACATTTAGTGGCCCAAATTTAAAGACTTAGGTAGTATTAAAGAAAAGATTATTAACATTTTACTCAAAAGCAATAGTAAAATAAATGTCTTTGGAAATCTCTGAATTGTATTGAATAATTTTCATTGTTTTGGGTACTATTTACTGCTTTAAATAAGTAAAAGAGGTGTGTGTTCTTTCCTGAAAAGTAAAAGAAATTTTTGATGTTTAAGACTCTAGATACTGATTCTGAGGAACTAATTAGAGAGTTTTCTATCTTCTTCCCCCTTTAGATGAGGAAGGAAGGGGTCTAGCATTAGATTAAAACATGTATGTCTGATCTTTGCTTAGTCTCCTAATGTTTGAGAATTTAGTAAAGCTTGCTGCTTTGTTTCGCACAACTTTTTAGCTTTACATCTTCACGTGATGTTTCCTTATTTTCTGGTGTTTATAGTTGCACCTTCTGTAGGAATTACAAGATCAATTAAAGCATCAACGGCAGAATCAGTTAAAGAAGAACCCAAAACTTCAACTTCTTCAGTAACTTCTCTTTCCGTGGCGTCAACATTTAGCCCAAATCTAACTCTGGGACCCACCTATGTAACAACTGTCAATTCTTCAGACTCTGGCAATGGGACCTTGAGAACAGCAAGCACCAATTCTGTAGGAACTACAGTTTCACCAAATGGAACATGGCTTCCAGATAATCAGTTCACAGATGCCAGAACAGAACCCTGGGAGGGAAATTCCAGTACTGCAGCAACTACTCCAGAAACCTTCCCTCCTTCAGGTATTAGAGATGACTTCTCTTTGTTCTGTTGCCTTTTGAATTTATTCATCCTTTTATTATCTTTGTGTTTTCTAGCCATAAAATGTTTTGAAATAAGTAAAACTGCCTAAGCAAAGTAATGAAACCTAGATATAGAATTCTTAGATCTGGTTAGTATAAAGTTAAGAGAAAAGAAGAAAAATCTGTTAGATGGGATCCTGGTTAGATTGGGGAGGCTTAAGCATGTTTAAAGGTAGACAAAGTTGAAAAGACTAGAGACAGTGGGGAGCTGATGATGATGCAAGAGACGGAAGATTTAAGGATACAGAGACTGAGTAATCCCATTCACCTTGAAAAGGAAGGGATCCATGGAGACCATGGGAGGTAGAATGGATGTGAATGTTCATAACAATTAGATATGGAGTGGGAAGCCAGTGGCCAGGGGTGGAGTTAAAGAGAGAGGTTCAGGGAAACAGTTACGTTGCAGTAGCAGTTGTTCAGAACCTCAGCTCAGCCCTCTTGTCTCCTTGAATTAGAGTCACTGAGTTGAAGCAGAAGTGGTCCAGAGGATAAAATCAGAGACCTGGATCTGAGACCACGTGGTATAGGGCAAGTTTCTGATCTCTTTGAACCTCAGGCTCCTGGTCTGTAAAAAAGGATTAGAGAGTCTTTCAGAGGGCTGCTGTGAGGACTAAAGGAAACATTTGTTCCCTCATTGCCATGACATTCCTTTTCTAGCAAAAACTCACTGTTCCCTCTTCTGTGATCCTGTCCCCTTGGCTCAGATTTCTTCTATGTTAGGTGATGAGCAACCCTGGGTGGAATCACATCTGGTCATAGGGAACATTGAGAAAATTCTGCTGAATTGAATCTCATTTGGTTACTATAGATAAATATAGTCTTTTAGCTAGACTACACAACCCAGACCCTTCATCTGTCTGCTTTAATTCCATATTTGTACTATAAAGGAAATATAGCATTTGCAGTTAAAAAGCACAGTCTGCAGAGCCACACTACCTGAGTTTGAATTCCAGCTTTCCCATAAATTAGCTGTGGGACCATAAGAAAAGTTCACCTAATCTCTCTGTACCTCAGTTTGTTCATCTATAAAAGAGGAATGAATTATAGTTATAGTACTTAAGTTGCAGAGGAGCTTTTAGGATTAAACAAGGTAATATAAGCCGGGCTCGGTGGCTCAGCCTGTAATCCCGCGCTTTGGGAGGTTGAGGTGAGTGGACTGCCTGAGCCCGCAGGTTCAAGACCCGCCTAGGCAACTTGGCGAGACCTCATCTCTACAATAAATCAAAAAAAATCAGCTGGGAATGGTAGCACTTGCCTGTAATTCTAGCTACTCGGAAGGCTGAGGCAGAAGGATCGCCGGAGCCCAGCAGGTCGAGGCTGCAGTGGCCAGGAGTGGCCACTGCACTCCAGTCTGAGCGACATAGTGAGACTCCAACTCAAAAAAAAACAACAAAAAACAAGTTAATATGAGTAAAAGCACTTACAATGGTGCCTGCATGTGATAAGCATTGTTTTTTTTTTTTTAAGTGTTAACTCTTATTATTGTTACAGTTGCTGTTCTGATAGTTATTGATAAAATCTGTGGAGGTACATTTAATGTATTTGGCATCCTACTATTCTTGATGAGATAGGAAACTGCAAACAAATAATGTCTGATACTACTTTGTGCTTTTGTTTTAATTTTTTATTTTAAAGATGTGGGGTACAATTCAGGGTTAGGTGTACAAATGTTAATTATGCAGGTACCCTTGTTGATGAGATATGCTCCAACCCCCCCACCCCACCCCCCACCCGCAGCAGATTCCCACTACTGCCAATGGCCAATCCTTTTCTTATGGTATTATGATAATTGCTCAAGGTCCCTTTATGAGTGAGGACATATGATACTCAGTTCTTTGTTTCTGTGACAGATCACTCAGTATTATAGACTCTGAGTGCATCCAAGTTGCTGTAAAGTTCATAATTTTGTCTTTATGGCTGCATAATTTTCCATCATGTATATGTACCACATTTTTTTACTCAGTCCTCTTTCAATGGGCAGCGCAGTTGGTTCCATGTTTTTGCTATTGTGGACAATGTTGCAATAAACAAACGTGTGTATCTTTTTCAAAGAGTGATTTGAATTCCTCTGGGTTTATTCACAGTAGGGGGATTGCGGTGTCGTATGGAAGATCGATTTTTAGATCTTTTAGAAATCTCCACACTGTTTTCCACGGAGGTTGTATCAGTTTACACTCCCATCAACAGTGTAGATGTGTTCCTCTTTCCTCACATCCTCTCCAGCACCTGTTGTTTTTTGAGTTATACATGATGGCCATCATGACTGGAGTTAGGTGGTATCTCATTGTAGTTTTAATTTGCATTTCTTTGATAACTAGTGAGGCTGAGCATTTTTTCATGTATCTGTTGACTGGTCATATGTCTTCTTTTGAGAACTGTCTATCTATATCTTTTGCCTACTTTGTAATGGGGCTGTTTGTTTTTTTTCTTTTCAGTGTGTTTGAGTTCCTTGTAGATCCTAGATGTTAGACCTTTGTCAGACATACAGTTGGCAGATATTTTTTCCCAGACTGTGGACTGTCTCCCTGCTCTCTTGATGGTTTCTTTGGCTTTGCAGAAGCTTGTCAGTTTGATGAGGCCCCACTTGTCTATCTTATCTCTTATGGCATGGTCACTTGGGGTTTTGATCAGAAATTGGTTACCAGTTCCAATTTTCATAAGGGTGTCTCCTGCATTTTCTAAGGTTCTTATAGTTTGGGATTTTATGTTTAGCTCTTTGATTCATTTAGAGTTGATTTTTGTGTATGGTAATAAGTATGGGTCTTGTTTTAATTTCCTGCTCGTGGTCAGCCAGTTTTCCTAGCACCATTTACTGAATAGGTTCTCTTCTCCCCAGTGATTGGTGGTGAAGGCTTTGTTGAAGATAAATTGGTTGAGAAATTGAGGTTTGGCTTCTGGAATCTCGATCCTGTTCCATTGGTCTATATGCCTGTTCTTGTACCAATACCAGGCTGTTTTGATTATTGTAGCTTTATAATAAAGTCTGGGAGTGTGATACCTCCCGCTTTGTTGTGTTTTTGTTTTTGTTTTTGCTGAAGATTGTTTTGGCTCTTCGTGGTTGTTTATGTTTCCATGTGAATTCCTGTATTGTCATTTCCAGGTCTGAGAAGAATGCTGCTGGTAATTTAATGGGTATTGTGTTAAATCTGTAGATTGCCTTGGGTAGAATGGACATGTTAACAATGTTGATTTTTTTCTATCCATGATCATGAAATATTTTTCCATTTGTTTGTGTCTTCTTTGATTTCTTTGAGCAGTGTTTTGTAATTCTCGTTGTAAAGGCCTTTCACATCTCTGGTTAGGACGATGCCAAGGTATTTCTTTTTCTTTTCTTTTCTTTTTTTTCTTTTTTTTGTGTGACTGTTGTGAATGGGATTGTGCTTTTTATTTAGGCTTCTGTTTGTTTATTGTTGGTACATAGAAATACAACTGTCTTTTGCACATTTATTTTATACCCTGAGACTTTGCCAAAGTTCTTTATCCTTTTAACAGTGCAAGGAGGTTTTTGACAGATTCTCTTGGGTTTTTGAGGTATAGAATCATGTTGTCTGCAAAGAGGAAAGACTTGACTTCCTCTTTTCGTATTTGGTTACCCCTGATCGCCTTCTCTTGTCTGATTGCTCTAGCTAGGACTTCCAAAACTATGTTGAAAAGGAGGGGTGAGAGTTGGGATCCTTGTGTTGTTCCGATTTTCAGGGGACATGATTCCAATTTCTGACTGCTGGCTGTGGGCTTCTCACAGATGACTCTTATTATTTTGAGGTACGTTCCATCTATGCCTAGATGTTCAAGAGTTTTTATCAAGAAGGGGTGCTAGATTTTATCAAAAGCTTTTTCCACGTCTAATGATACCATCATGTGGTTTTTGTTTTTACATCTGTTGATGTATTTAATTACGTTTATGGTCTTGCTAATGTTGAACCAGTCCTGCATCCAGGGGATGAAGCCTACTTGGTTACTTTGTGCTTTAAAGTTAATAAAGTTTTGTCATAGTTATTACCGTGTGCTAGGCATTGTTCTAAGAGCTTTATAGAATAACCCATGAGGTAAGTTCTATTTTATGTTTTACAGGTAAAGGAATTTTTACAATGATGAAACTGTAATGTATGGAGTGTTTTTCAAAGTGCAGGTTATGACCCAATTCATGAAATCAGTTTAGTGGGCCCCACTAGTGTTTGTTTTGTTTTAATGTACACAGATGTGGATACTGACTAACAATGTAAAATGTATTTCTTGCTGGGAGTTACGGCCATTGCTTAGGGAAGAAAGGCAAAATTAACTTGTATAAGCTGAATGAGTAAATGGAAAGGTGAGACGAACACAGGCCTGACTGAGCCCATATTCTCTTCTGAACTGTTTTTCATGAATAATTCTGTGATGTGGCCATCCTTTTTTTTTTTTTTTAGTTGGAGTCTCACTCTGGTGACCATCCTTTAATAGAAGCTTAATTTAAGGCTAATCTGTAGAGGTTTAACGATTTGTTTTAGAATTCAAAGCTGACAAGTTATGCCTATTTCTTACTTTTGTGGTCTTTCTACATTGCTGGTAGGGTAACTTAGTTTTCTATAAACTGCTTTAGGTCCAAATTATACCACAATTAAGAATCCACTTATACATTAAACTAAACATTTCATGTTCAAGGAGACTTAGACTACATTACTCTGGTGACTTTTATTCAAGATCAGTAAGACACAGGAAACCATTATAGTACGTGAGAAATTCAGTCTTCAGCTCTACATCCTACTCATCACCATCATCCTCCCATCCTTGTTTAATAGTAACAATTTTTGCTTAAAGCAGTATTTGATGTTTTATATTATTGTGACTATGAAATATTGTTCATTGTGGAGCTATAGGTATAATTTGATTACTTTTCCTTTCTTACGCGGTTTTATTTTCTGTATATAATAATTGCCTTATTTTTTGTTTAGTTTTTTTTTTAAGTTATTGCCAGTTAGTTCCTCCCCCAATCTCCATAGCCTCTCAATATAGTTTCTACAAAGTCAGACCTATTAATCTGTTGTTTCTGTGTTACTTAGAGAAATTTCTCCTGCCCCCTCAATTGTCTTATTCCTGTCTAGGCTTATTGATCTCTGGGTCTACTACACAAGCATTAGCATAGGAGTTCCCTTGTCTGTCATTCTGGGAATTCTCTTTGCTATTGCTTCCTGGCTTCTGTATTATCTTCTTTTATCATTTGGTAGAACAACACATCCTCCAATAGCTTCCTGAGAAAGGAGCCCATGGGAGGTAAATTGCATGAGACCTTACGTGACTAAAAATGTCTTTTGAGCTGTGTATGGAATTTGAGGAAACATTTTTCCCAAGTATTGCCCTTACTGACTCCTGTTTACCAGGTTTGAGATTCTACTTTATTCTTAATTCTTTGTATGCTTTTTAGGATTTTCTCTTTATCGTTGGTATCTTGAAATTTCAGAGATGTGCCTTGATGGGCCTTTTTTATTCATTATTCTGGGTACTTGATAGGACTTTGGAGCTTTGGTCCTACAGTTCTAGAAACTTTTTTGTATTTGAAAACTTTCTCCCTCTTCCATTTTCTTTGTTCTTTTCTTCTAAAATACCCATTATTTGGATATTGGACATATTCTGAATTATTTAATTTTGCTTTCTTGTTGATTTTTGCTTTGAGTCTCTTTTTCTCCTTTAAAAATAAGCAAAGGCATGTACGTTCCTTTTTTCTTTCATTTATAAGTAATATATTGAATTCATTTCTACACATTGCTTTTTTTAGTTAGCCTATCATATTTGTTCTATGTTTCAATAAAGAGCTGCTTCATTGTATGAATATACTTATTTATTCAGTCTCTTATCAACGCAGATTGGACTGTTCCTAGGGTACTATTATAAGCACATAGTTTGTTATTTCAGACATATGTAAGAATATCAGTAGGATAAATTACGTATTTATAAATTGATTGATATTGCCACATTTCCCTCTGCTGGGAAATATGTCCTATTAGCAATATGCCTAAGTGCCTGTTTTTTAAACTCTCTTCGATGCAGTGAATTATCAAATTAATGCATGTCTGCCAGTCTGACAGGTGAAAAATAGCATCTCAGTGTAATGTTAATTTGCATTTCTCTGAATGATGTTGAGCAATTTTCCATAATTTAAAAGATCATGCAAATTTCTTTTTCTGAGCACTCTTTGTTGATATCCTTTACCCATTTTTCTTATTAGGGTGTCAGGTTTTCCCAACTCATTTGTAAAAGCTCTTTATGTATATATGTTTGGGAAATAAGCCTTTTGCCTGTGGTGAAGTTGCAAATATTTTCCCCTGGTTGGTCATCTAACTTGCCTGCATTGCAGAAGATACCATTAGCTATTTTTAATTTTTAAAACTTAAACATTGATTTGTTTTAATCAAATGTTTAGATATCGGGTTATTAATTTAGGAAGACTTTCTTTACTCCAATATTATTAAAATAGTTTTCTTTTAGACTTCTGTGGTTTCTTTTCTTGTGTGTGTACATGTATATGTGCTTAGATTTTTTTTATCCATATGGAATTTATTCTGATGTAAAGTGTGAGCTGTAGATCAATTTTTCCCAAATAACTAACTAGTCCCAATCTCTCTTAATGAATAATCAATTTTTTCCTCACTGATTTGAAATGCCATCTTTATTATGTATTGATTCAGATATTTATTTAGCTTCCCATGTGTATTTGAGTATTTGGGGGCATTCGTGTATTTTCTATTGATCTTTTTCTTTGTCCATGTACAGAACCCCACTGTCTTAGTAATTATAATCTTGTAAAATATTTCATATCTGGTAAAGTGAGTCATTCCTTTTTAGTCGTATTTTTCAGATTATGGTAGCCAATTCTTGATTTTTTTTTTCCTTATGAACATCAGAATCAACTTGTCTAGCTGGACAAAAGTTTTAATTGATCATTCTAAATGATTAACAGGGAGAATGACATCTTTAAGATGTTGAGTCTTCCTATCCAAGAATGCAGTATATTCCATTTGTTCAAGTCTTACTTTGTACTTTTTAAATATTTTGTTTTATTAGTATAAATGGAGTATTTTTTTTCTTTGTTGTCTTCTCACTGACTGCTGTTGGGGATAAGAAGGCTATTGATTTTTGTAGGCATATTTTGTGCTAACCATCTTAAGTTTTCTTAGTGTTTGAAGTAATTTTCTTCAACAGTTATCATAAGTCTTCAAATCATCTCATCTGCAGATATCGTCCAGATATTTAGATCTTTTTCTTTCTTCTGTTTAATTGCATTGGTAAGTACCTCCAGAACAAAGTTAGGCAACAATGGCAAAAGCAAACAGCATTGTCTCATACCTGACACTAAGTGGGGCACTTTTGTGGTTTTCCATGCTACATGGTGCTGACTCTTGAGTTGAAATAAACATATCTTATCATGTTCAGGTCATACAATTTATTCCTGTTTTAGTGAGCATTTATGTCAAGAATGGGTGTTAAATTTTTCCGGTTGCCTGTTCAGCATCAACGAGCAAGACTTACATGTTTTTTCTTTTGATCCGTTACTATGGTGGATTCTGTGAATAGATTTTAAATTTTTGAACTGTCTGCATTCCTGCAAAAACAACTCTACTTGGTTATGTTGTATCATTCTTCTAATGAACTTTTGCAGTCTGTCTGATAGTATTTCATTTAGGGCCGGGTGTGGTGGCTCACACCTGTAATCCCAGCACTTTGGGGTGCTGAGGTGAGAGGATTGCCTGAGCCCACAGGTTTGAGACCAGCCTGGGCAACTTGGCAAGACCTCATCTCTACAATTTAAAATAAAAAAAAATTAGCTGGACATGGTGGCATGTGCCTGTAGTTCCAGCTACTTGAAAGACTGAAGCAGAAGGATCACCTGAGCCTAGCAGGTTGAGGCTGCGGTGACCATGAGCATGCCACTGCACTCCAGCCTAGGCAACAGAGTGAGACTCCAACTCAAAAAAAAAAAAAAGAGCTGGGCTCGGTGGCTCAGCCTGTAATCCCATGCCTTTGGGAGGCTGAGGTGAGTGGATTGCCTGAGCCCACGGGTTCGAGACCCGCCTGGGCAGCGAGACCTCATCTCTACAATAAATCAAAAAATCAGCCGGGCGTGGTAGCGTATGCCTGTAATTCCGGCTACTCGGAAGACTGAGGCGGAAGGATCGCCGGAGCCCAGCAGGTCGAGGCTGCGGTGGCCGGGAGCGGCCACTGCACTCCAGTCTGGGCGACAGAGTGAGACTCCAACTCAAAAAAAAAAGAATTTGCTATTGTATATTTATTAGTTCTTTCATTTTTTAGTTTACTGTTTCATTGATCTCTTTTTATTCTTATTTTTTCTTTCTGCCTTCTTTAGATTTATTTTGTGTTTTGTCTGTCTTCTTGAATTGAATGCTTAATTTATTTTCATTCTTTCCATTTAATTAATGTATTTAATGCTATGAATTTTACATAAGCACATCTTTAGCCACATCTCATAGGTGTTCCTGTAGGTAGCCATTGTAGGGTGTAATCTAAGCTGCATGGTGACAGAGAGATACCAAAATTCAGTGACTTAAGAAAGACCAAAGTGTCTGTCTCCCTGTCACATTCCAGAGGTAGGCAGAGGACTTTGCCTAATCAAGGACCAGCTTCATCTTCTCTTATGACCCTGTCATCTCAACAATATTTTCCTCACTTGCATGGTTAGAGATGGTTCTCACTGGGTTCTAGTTCTAGCCCCTGTGAGGACAGAGAGAATGGGGACAATTTCTTTTCCAAAGGATGTGGCCTGGAAGTTACCCACGTTGCTTTTGCTCACATCCCGTTGGCAGGAATTCATGACATGACTACACTTAGCACAAAGGAGCCTTGGATGCAGTCTCTAACTGGACAGCTTTGTGCTCAGTTAAAAAATAGGAGTTCTGTATCAAGGCAAGAAGAGGAAGATACATCAGGGGAGAATTGGCAGGTTCTGCTACAAAAGTGTTTTCGTCATTGTTATTTTTTAGGTATTTTTCCATTTTGTTTTTTATTTTAATTTTTAAATGTTTATTACCTTATTAATTTCTAATTGTATTGCATTGTGATAAAAGAATATTGTACTGATTCTATTATTGGAAATTATAAATTTGTGGATGATCCACAGTCCTTTAAAAATAAAGTTTTTCTCTGTTAGTATATAGAGCTTGATATATATCTGTTAGATTTTATTACCTCTTAATTATTTAAGTCTTTTATACCTTTCTTAATTTTGCCCTCTTGCATTTTAGCAGGCCAAAAAACTTAAAGTCCTCTAATATTGTGTGTTGTATTTCTTTGTATTCCTGTACTTTTTATGAATATTGGTGCTCATTGTTTATATACTCAGGGGAAGGCCAGATCACTATCCAAAGTTTAGTGAATCTAGGCAATCTTGTTTGCCAGTTGTTGGAGGATACCTCGTTCTAGCTCTAACATTATATAAACAAGGAGGAAAGTATCCCATTCCTAGGGCTTGTTTTGTTTTATCCTAAATTGAATGGTAATGTTTTTCTTTAACCTGAGTGAATGTTTCTGTTTTTCACTTATTACACAGGTAATTCTGACTCAAAGGACAGAAGAGGTGAGCCACTCACCTTGTGTCTGTTGTCCCCTTTACACAGTGTACAGTATTCATCTGTGTTTCCTCTGGTCACAGTCTGTGGTAACCTTGTGCATCAGTGGCTATGTTGTTTGTTTACTTTCCCTTAAGTTATTCCCCCATATTAACCTCATTGAGAAGAATAATAGGAACAAGTACTATGTCCAGTATTTTTAAATGTAGATTACAGATTCTAGCAGCTATGATATATTTTAATAAGTAATAAAATAACTTTATCTTACTTTGTCATGTCACCTTGTTAATATTACCCTTTGGTGCTATTAAGCCATAATATCTATGCCACAAGTTATTTCTGATTTCTGAGCCACAGTTACCTTTAAACATTCTGGTTTTGTGTTTTTTCTCCTATCTATAAAATGTCAATCCTTTGTGGTTCTATATGGATTTTATGAATTTTCAGCCCTCTAGTGTAAAGTCCCTGTAGCCTGTAGCTTACGCTAGACTGCTAAATCCCAGAGAGCAGAAGTACATGGGCACTTATGTGCAGAAGTGGGACACATCTTACCTAGGACAACAGCAAGACTGCTTTAAAAGGACATGAAAGAAAGAGAAATCATCTAACATTCTAAGAAATGGTCATTGCATTTGGGTTTGGAAAATGTTACTTTGTGAAGCAGTATTTTTCATGATTTTCTGTTTTATTAAATCAGACTTTTAAAGTTTTTTCTGATTCCATTATTTAACCATGTACCATTTTCCCTGTGTAATAAATAATGGGACCTTTACAGGCTAATGAAGTTCCACTAAGAAGCATTTGAGTCAGAAAAGTAGATTCTCTGATCCTTTATGTGACATTTATCTGCCATTGTATTTGGTGGGGAACAGTGAGGTGTTACCATATGGTAGTACAGCACTCACTTTCCTGAACTCAGGATCAAAACTTCAGATTCATGCAGTGTCCTTGCTATTCAGATTCACTTACCAGACTCTCATTGTCAAATGTAGAACTTTCTAGGTTTATATTGCAATAGATATTTGTATTTCCTTCCTAAAACTACTCTTTTAACAGTCTTAGAATAAAGTCAAAGCAGTAGGCTTCAAGATGAAACAAGATCTGTTGATTCCTTTCTCTACTTCATGTGTATTTTTGTCATAATCAACCTTTTTCCTGCCCCAGATATTATACCTATTTTACCTTGCTAATATTTAAGTAGTTTCTATATTATGATTTAAAAATAAAATTACCTACAAAGCTACAGGAATTAAAATAAAATTACCATAATTATCTAGATTATTGCTAATTGTGACATATGAAGAGTTTACTAATATAATAAGCCTGTTTAAGTCAAAAGATAATTCTGTATAATTCCTTTTACCAAAGAGGAAACTGAAAAGGCATGCTAGTTACAGCAGTCTCTAAAGCCCCATAATATGATGATTTTGCCAGAGTAGATCTTTAAAAGTATTGCAGTAAATTTGGATGTCACATTTTAATTTTAAAACCAAATGCATTTTGAGAAATGGTCAACTGTTTGGAATTATAATTGGTTTGATAAGCTACTTATGTTTTATGCAGATAAATTAAAGGTTACAGGTTTTTATGCACTGACCTTTGGGGTACTTTTGAACAATAGTGGCGGGGGTTTTCGTTGTCAAAGCAGAAAGGAATAAAACAAGAGAGACAGGGAGGCAGGCAACTTTTCTTTCTCTTTTGAAGTCCAAGAAACCGGTTATTTTCTCAATGTGTATTATTTTTAAAATATATTCCAAGTTATCTTGGTAGAGCCAGCTTTAAAAAATTATGGTAAAATATGCATAACATAAACTTTACTATTTTAAACATTTTTAAGTGTACAGCAGCATTAAGTACATTTATATCATTGTGTAACTGTGCATCTCCAGAACTTGACCATCCCTAACTAAAACTTGTTACCTGTTCATCAATAACTTCCCATTTCCTCCTCTTCTTGATCCTGATAACCACCATTTTTTCTGTCTCTGAGTTTGTTTATTCTAGATACCTCATTTAAGTGAAATCATACAATATTTGTCCTTTTATAACCAGCTTTTTAAAAAAAAGTATCTGGTGTCAATTTGGGTGATTTGTGTAATATGTAGTTGTGCTTTAAATTCAGTCTGGTATTATCTACCAAGTGCCTCTTCAGAGGCATGATAACTGTACTCTCCCAATAGTTTTATGTATCAGTTTATTAGTTTGGTTCTAGAGGAAACAGGCTCTGAGATAGAGATTCGCATGCAACCTGTTTATTGGGAAAGTATTTTCTCTCTACAGCACCAATGAGTAAGTGAAGACAGTAGTATGGGGCAGTTGAAAGACATGAGATGCAGTGCCAATAGAGCAAAGGCCGATTCCACAGAAAGCTCTGGAACTGGAGTCAGGGTGGGGGTGTAGCCTTTCCTCTGGGCTAGGCTACTCTCTTAGGCCAAGGGAAGCTCCAGGGAAAAACGGCCCCTAACTCTTCCAGCAACTGGGGGAATGCGTTCTTTGAAGAGGGATCTGTAACATCCCGTATAGTTTCCATTAAGTCTGAACAAGAAACTGATGCATGCAGTCATTCATAGAGATTTTTTTCACCTAAGAAAATGCTGTTGAATAATTTATACTTATGTATATTAAGGCTAGGGAATGAGAGGCATGTTAGAGTATCTGAAGAAGCAGTATAGTGTAGTGGTTGAAAGTGTGGACTTTGGAGCTAAACTACCTGAGTTTGCATCCTGACCCTACCACTTACCAGCAAGATGGGCAGGTATTTAACTTTCCTGTGCCTCAATTCACCATTTGCAAAATGGAATAGAAACAGAATCTCCTTGAGTTGCTATATATGAGAGATGGAATCATATATGATGTTGGGAGCCGGCCACGGAGGCCCACCTGAGCGTTAGGGATCAGGGAGGGCTGTGGACCTCGAGACCGGCTCCCAACAATATATGAAGTTCTTGGGTCAGCACATAGTAATTCCTCAGCCAGTGTTGGCTATCACCATTGCTATCTACTATCACTGTCTCTCTGTTAAAATTACTATTAGATATAAGACTGGGAATTTCAGCTATTCTGTCAGAACTCTTAAAAACAAAGGCACTGACAGACCTCCACAACTGCAGATGTTAGGTAATCCTCTGTCTTGTACCTTTTAAAGAAAATGTTGGCGTAGATCCATTTCATCCTACATTTTATTGTAATAGTATAGTGTGGTTTTTTTTTTTTTTTTTTTTTGGTAATGGGATCTTCATGTGAAGACCTTATAACTGGTATTTGCTGAGCTGCAAGAACACAGGATAAAGCTGACTCTAACCATACTTTAAAACATTTTAGATGTGATCATTTGTATAACTGTTTTTAAAAATCAATATCTCTTCTTAATATTTATGAAAAAGGAGTCCTTGAGCACCACTATTCTAGAACTAGTCAGGATAAGTATTCTGCTAAACCCCAGAAACTCCTTAAAGTTTCTCAGCTCTCATTTCAGATCATCTGGATCTGCTACCTAAGACTTTCTCCTTCAGTCTTTCGCTAGAATTAGAGTTTTGAACAGGTTGACATTTTTGTTTAAAGAGGTGTTTTTGGATTATCCTAGTAGGCGGCATTCTTATGGTGAATTTCATATATGATGACTTTCCCTAAGCACCTTTAATAAAATACATTCAGAATTCATTTGGCACTTTATACGTTAAGGATTCAGAAGAACTATATATGTTTCTGTCTCCAGGAGGAAACACTAGCTACCTTCCTCCTTCCCATATTGCTTGTAGTTATCAACTCTCCTGTGGCCATAAACAATACTGCCTTCCTGGTGCTCATTCCATTCACTCATTCATTTAGTACCTTTCCTGACCACCCTCTTTTCTTTTTTTACTCTGCCTTATTTTTCTTTATAGCACTTACCACCAATATTGTGTATTTCTTTACTTACCTATTGTCTTCTTCCACTAGGATATAAGTTTCATAAGAGCCAACAGTTTTGATTTGTTCACTGCCACATCCTCAAGACCTCACTAGCACAAGTAGTTATTCAATATATATTTATTGAATGAAAGAATAAATATTGAGCTCAGGGATATCTGGGGGCAATATTGAATCCATGGCATAAAAAGTTTATTATTTAATGAACAAAATAACTAATGATCTTATCTAATGTGATATGGTTGTAACAGTAGATACATAGCATTAAGGAAGTACAAGAAAGGAGCGATTAATTTTATCAAAGGGAGCAGTCAGAGAAGCATTTACCAGAAAAAGGTGATAAAGCTAGAATTGTATAAGAGGAGAGATAGCATTTTAGATTAGAGGCTGGCAAACTTAGTCTAGAGTCAGATAATAAGTAATTTCAGTTTGTAACTATACTGTCTCAATTCTGCCATTGTAATTCAAAAATAGCCATAGGTATTATGTAACTGAATGAAAATGGCTATGTTGCAATAGAACTTTATTTACAAAAGCAGGCAGTGAGCTAGATTTGGGCTGTAGTTTGCCAACCCTTATTCTAGAAAAAGACCGACCTGAGCCTAGGAAGCTGGAGTGAGGTTCTCCGCTAGTGTATGAGCTTTTTGGATGCCAAGGCATCCATATGCCATTTATATTTTATATCAGGCACTTTATAAATGTTACCTCTTTAAATCTCCCATTAACGCTAAGAGATGGAGAGCGCTATTACGTTTCCATTTCTTTTTTTTTTTTTTTTTTTAAGAGACGAGGTCTTGCCAAGTTGCCCAGGCGGGTCTTGAACCTGCGGGCTCAAGCAATCCACTCACCTCAGCCTCCCAAGGCTCAGGATTACAGGCTGAGCCACCAAGCCTGGCTACGTTTCCATTTCATAAATCATTCTAAGAGATTGTTACACTACTAGTAAGCAGGGGAGGTGAGCTGCCTTTTTCTTATCCCTTTCTCCTTGTGTCTGCTTAGAGTTATCTCAGCCACTATCGTGTACTTTTTCTGTCTCCAGGGCCCACTCAGGAAAGGCTCTGTGGATCTAGTATACCTAGCAGTCATGTCCAGTATATAGACCCATTCTGATGCCAATTGTAACCAAACACAAAAAGACATTTATGAAGCAATCAGGGAAATTTAAACAGTAACTGAATAATAGTAGATAATACTAAGGAATTAGTATAACTTTTTTTTTTTTTGAGTTGGGAGTCTCACTCTGTCGCCCAGACTGGAGTGCAGTGGCCGCCCCTGGCCACTTCAGCCTCGACCTGCTGGGCTCCGGCAATCCTTCCACCTCAGCCTTCCAAGTAGCCAGAATTACAGGCATGCACTACCATGCCCGGCTGATTTTTTTATTTTATTGTAGAGATGAGGTCTCGCCAAGTTGCCCAGGTGGGTCTTGAACCCGCGAGCTCAGGCAGTTCACTCACCTCAGCCTCCCAAAGTGCGGGATTACGGCCTGAGCCACCAAGCCCGGCTTAGTATGATTTTTTTTTTTTTTTGAGTTGGAGTCTCACTCTGTCGCCCAGACCGGAGTGCAGTGGCCGCTCCCGGCCACCGCAGCCTCGACCTGCTGGCCTCCAGCGATCCTTCTGCCTCAGCCTTCCGAGTAGCCGGAATTACAGGTACGCGCTACCACACCTGGCTAATTTTTTGATTTATTGTAGAGATGAGGTCTCGCCTGCCCAGGCGGGTCTCGAACCCACGGGCTCAGGCAATCCACTCACCTCAGTCTCCCAAAGACGCGGGATTACAGGCTGAACCACTGAGCCCGGCTAGTATGACTTTTTAAATTGGATAATGAGATTGTGATTATGTTAATAATTCTTATCTCTTAGTACTACATACTACAGTAATTATGGTTGAAATGAAATGACATGTCTCAGATTTGCTTTAAAATATTTCAAATGGGGTGATGTGGGTATAGACCAGTGATTCTTAACTGGGGTGATTTTCCCCCCAAAGGGCATTTAGCAATGTCTGGAGATGCTTTGGGTCATGATAACCATGGGTTTGCTACTGATAATCTAGTCATTAGAGGCCAAGCATGTTGTTAAATATCCTACCAATATACATGGCAGACCCACATAACAGAGAATTATCTAGCCCACGGTGTCATTACTGTGATGTTGAGAAAATATATATATGCAGTTTGTCTTTTGTGAAAAAGAAAACCTCACTGGTCTGTATGATAAACTCCCCACTCTATATAGAACACTCTTTTTCCAGCTAGGTCTGGATGGGAAGACCCAGCTTGTTATTCGGCCTGTGGGTATACTGGCACTGGATTGACAGGCCTTTGGTTAATTGCTATCCTGATATCCTAAGGTCCACTTTCATCCCCAGTCCCTGTTGACTCTGAGCTTGAGGTATTTCTAGGCCCAGAGTGGTAGAAATAGTACATTTGTACATATTTTCAGCTGGATGTTCTTTGGCTCTGATTGATCTCTTCAGCCGTTGAGTCCCATCTGTTTTCTCTTCCAGAAATCTCTCAAAGTTTCTAGTCCACATATGCCACCCTTTGATACCTTTCAGATATGCTGTTGATTCATGAATATTTTTATATTTCTTCTATCATGTCATTGTGCTTTGGGGAAGAAGAGGGAGAAAATTTATGGATTCAACTCAGTGTCTTAAGCCAGATGTCTCTAATTACCTTCTTGTGTCTACACCTGATATACTGTCCTCAGTGACTAGAATTTAATAAAGACATATTTAATGGTAAATCACTAGTTCTTTTGTTCATTCACTCAACATAGTCCATTATTTGTTTAGTGCCTTACTATGTGTGAGACCCTGTGCTAAGTTTTAGATATACAGTAAGAAACAAAACATATGTAATCCTTGGTCTTATGGAGTTTATGGTATGAAGGAGGGACACTCATTAATCAACTACAGTCAAATAATATATAATTACAAAATGGGAGTGGTATTATCAAGGGAAATAACAGAATGATTGCTCTGTTGGAATAATATAGAAAAATAATAGCTAACATTGAACTCATATTGTGTGCTAGACACTGTGTCAGTAACTGATTTCCCAGAGATAATGGTCTGCTCTGTGGAGAATGAATTGGCAGGGAACAGAGACTTACTGTGATCCAGGTGAGAGTGCATAGAGGTTGGGACTACACTGTTGGCAATAGAGAACGGAAAAAATGCAGACAGGCTTGAAGTTTTAGGTATATCTCTAAAATATATTACTTGCAGCTGAGTTGGATATAGAAGATATCCACATTTTTTGCTTGAGGAACAGGTAGGAAAGAGTGTGAGACACTGACATGTGAGAAAAGGTTTTAGACACAGAAAGTTTGTGTTGCCTATGAAATTTAAAGTGGATGTGGCAAATAGGCATTTGAGAGTCTGGAACTCAAAAGAGAAGTCTGACCAAGCAATGCAAATGTGGGAATTGCCTACTTGTTTTTTGTATTTATAGTCATCTATCTGATCACATCAGTTAGATAGAGTGTAGAGAGGAGTACCAAGGACAAAACCCTGAGGAATTTCCACATTTAGAGATCTGGTATTGGAAGAGGAACAACTAGTGAGAGAAACTGAGAAGGAGCATCCAAGAGATGGAAAGAATATCAGAAGAATGCCATGTGGTAGAAAGCAAGAGAGGAAAGTGCTTCAAAGAGGAAGGAGTGATCAATCAGTTTGAACACCTATTTTAAGATGAATCCCACATACCACAGTATGTTTGATACTTGCCATCAGCAAAGAAGCATGTTATAATGTCTCCCATCTCTTTAAACCAAAATCAAAAACAGCTATCCACCCCACATCTCCCTCCAGCTGCCACTTTTCTCCTCTGCATACCTTAATGGTAAAAGTCCTCATAAAAGGATTGTGTCTCACTTTTCTGTCTTTATTTTACTCCATTTAGGCTTTCTCATCCACTACTCAACTGAAACCACTCATAAAGATCACCACCGATAGCTACCATCTTGTCAAATCCGGTTTTACTTCTCTGTCTCATCCTATTTAATCTGTTGGCAGTATTTGATTGGATTGACTACTCCCTTCTTGAAAAACTCTGCTCTTGGCTTCTGTGTCTACACATTCTGCTGGATTAACCTCCCACCTCATGGCTACTGCTTATGAGTCAGGTTAGCTGATCTTTTGAAAGAATGTAAACTCAGATATACCTCTCCTTTATTCAGAGCCCTCCAATTACATAATGTTTCTCATTACACTCAGAATTAAATTCATGCTAATTAACATAGACTACAAAAACCTAAATCTGCTGGCTCTTGCCCACGTCTACAGCATCTTATATCACACTGGTCTTTGTACTATTTCTGGAACCCACCAGGCTCCTAAGGGCTATTATGCTTGCTGTTCCCTAGAAAGCTCTTCACATCTTTGCATGGCTCGCTTCACATTATTTCGAAATCTGCACATGTTTAACATCCTCAGAGGCCTTCCCAAACCACTCTATTACTGCCCCTCAACCTATCACTTTGTTTCCTTACCCTGCTTTTTTCCTTCATAGCACTTGTCCCTGTCTGAAATTAAGGATTGACTTGCTTATGAACAGTATCCTCCTTCCTTCCCACAGAAATTAAGCTTTTTGTCACCTGTCTGCTTGATCACTTTTCTGTTCCCAGTGTCTTGAACAGTGTCTGGCATACAATTATTGCTGGCCATAAATACTTTTTATACAGATGCTGCTAAGATGTTGAATCAGATGAGAATTGGAAAGTTTCTGTTGGATTTGTCAATATGCCATTTGTTGGTATCCTGGCTGGACAGTTTAAATGGAGCACTTGTGAAGATATTTGCACTGAGTCAGAGTAAATAGATTAAGAAGAACCCAGAGGTAAGGAATTAGAGAAGACAGACCAGACAAGTGTTGTGAGAAGTTAGTTGAGAGGAGAAACATGGGACTAGTAGTGACTGGTGGAGGATAATTGGGTCAAGAAGATAAGTCTTAGCCGGGCTCGGTGGCTCAGCCTGTAATCCTGCGCCTTTGGGAGGCTGAGGTGAGTGAATTGCCTGAGCCCGCGGGTTCGAGACCCGCCTGGGCAGGCGAGACCTCATCTCTACAATAAATCAAAAAATTAGCCAGGCGTTGTAGCGCGCGCCTGTAATTCTGGCTACTCGGAAGGCTGAGGTGGAAGGATCGCCAGAGACCAGCAGGTTGAGGCTGAGGTGGCCGAGAGCGGCCACTGCACTCCAGTCTGGGCAACAGAGTGAGACTCTAACTCAGAAAAAAAAAAAAATCAGCCGGGCGTAGTAGTGCGCGCCTGTAGTCCCGGCTACTTGGACGGCTGAGGCGGAAGGCTCGCAGGAGCCCAGCAGGTCGAGGCTGCGGTGGCCGGGAGCAGCCACTGCACTCCAGTTTGGGCAACACTCCAACTCAAAAAAAAAAAAAGAAGTCTTTTTGAGGTGACAGTAATGAATGTAATCCAGGGGACATGTGACAGGATTGACCTTTACATGGGAAGGACATGTAAAAATGGAAAATAAGAGATAGAAAAATGGTGAAGATAGCAGCTTACACTGGCTGTGTAGTTACTGGTTGGGGTGCAGGGGATAAGAGTGGAGGAGGATGAGTCAATACCTGGTCAGTTACTTGAAAAACGAGCTAGGTAATGGGTGAAGGGGAGCCAGGCCCTTTGGAATGTCTCAGGGTTGCCATGTCTCTAAGCCAGATGTTACCATAGTTGGAGTCCTGGCCAAAGGTGGCTGAGGGAGCAGGGTATGGAGAGAGGTAGAAAGAAGCACCCAGCAGTTTTTGTTACATGGTGCCTAAGGATCTAATAATGCCTCCTTGTTTTAATCAGGAACAATATTCTCTACACCAGGAAATCATCTGGGTTTATGACAGAAAAATTCTTTTTTTTTCTTTCCCGTCTTCCTCCACATGGAGCCCATTGGGACTAGGGAATAATACAGTTTTGGTCCTGCACACCCAATTTGCCATCAGAATTGGATGTGTTGTATGTTTCCAAATATTTTAGTACTTTGTATGTGCCGAGTACTGTTTTAGGCTCAAAGGATATAGCAATGAATAAAATAAAGTCTCTACCTTCAAAGAGCTTTTATTCTAATGCAGAGAGAGAGTATATAAGTCATAAATGTGTGATGTGTCAGAGGTGAGGTGGGCCTGTCACCTGTCACTCTGGGCCCTGTACTTCCTCCCCACCTCACCCTAGTAGCCCTGGGCTGGCAATGGGAGGTGTACACTCACACTTCCTTCTCTGTCTTATGTCCTGCCTTCTATAGATGCACCTTCTTCTATATCAGGGTGAACCCCTGAGCAATTGAGTTGCCCCCTCAATTGTGTAAAATGATAATGACTTGTTCTGTTCTCTTTATTTCAGATGAGACGCCAATTATTGCGGTGATGGTGGCCCTGTCCTCTCTGCTAGTGATTGTGTTTATTATCATAGTTCTGTACATGTTAAGGTGAGCATGCTAATAGTTCTGCTTTCTCCTAGACTCTGTTTTAATACCCCAGTGTCCCAACAAGCCCACACAGTCTAGAAGACAGTAAGGTAAGAACAATGACTAGGATAGAGGGGGAATGACTCATGATAGTGCTAAGATTAAAATTCTACTTAGAAATGGTTTTAAAGCTCTGCATAGTCTTTCTTTTAAGCCCTAGCCCAGGCCGGGCTTGGTGGCTCAGCCTGTAATCCCAGCGCTTTGGGAGGCCAAGATGAGTGAATTGCCTGAGCCTGTGGGTTCGAGACCCACCCGGGCAACTTGGCGAGACCTCATCTCTACAATAAATTTTTAAAAATTAGCCAGGCATGGTAGCACGTGCCTATAGTTCCAGCTACTTGGAAGGCTGAGGCGGAAAGATCGCCGGAGCCCAGCAGGTCGAGGCTGCGGTGGCCAGGAGTGTGGCACTGCACTCCAGTCTGAGCAACAGAGTGAGACTCTGACTGAAACAAAACAAAAGCAACAACAACAAACAAACAAAAAAAGCTCTAGCCCATCCACTTAGCTTCCATCTGTCCGAGCCCAGTCCCCCAACTTCAGTTCAACCTAAAGTGCAGAGTGGTAGTTTGGAAATGGAAATAAAAAGTCACAGTCTGTGCTATTAGTGACAGATGTTTCAGGATCTTCAGATCTAACCCTATTGAAGCATTCCCTAAAAGAGCCCCAGTGAGATTACATGTTCAACAAAAGCCTACTTTAGTTCTAGTTGGGACTTTGTCCCCAAATCCCTCTGGAACCCTAGCCGTGGCATGCTAAGCTGAACCGTGTGAGTTATAGGATTCTTTTTTATGACCTTTCAGGGTCCTCTAGACATTACTGCTAAATAGTGAGCAAGAAGAGAAGAGGGTGGCACATTTGTTCTCTTCCTGCTCTAGCTACTGCCCTGACTAATTGAGTTTAGCTCTGCCTTATCTTTGGCTTAACCTATTCTGTGCTCCCTCTGTTCTTCTACAGAGATAAAGAAAGGGCAACCTTGTTTGCTCCCTGCAGGTTTGTAGGAGATGGGTTTGCTTCCATCATTCTGCCAGAGACTTGTGGCCAGCCCTGTACCTGCCCAGTCTGAAGCCCTAGGCTTCTCTCTGGGGCTCCCAGGCTACACTGAGGAAAGACCAGGACTTCTGTTTCATAAAGAGCTTCTTGTCTCCTCCCACTGTATTCTACTCACCATTTGCCCACCTTGTGTGAATGTGCCTCTAGTGGGTCCTGACACTGGGGCTGCACAGAGTCAGAATGTGCTGTTGGTGTTCTCTGGGTTATGTTGTGGTGTGCTGAGGGTAAGCAGTAACATCCTGAGGTTCTCAGTCACCACAGAACACAGCTGCCTCAAGATGTGCATGACTTGTCTCTAAAGAGCCTGACTGTCTAGTAAAGGAGATTTAGAAAGGCTGAGATGATAAAAAGGAATACAAAACCAGTGATTGCCTCTCTCATTTCTGTGCTTGGTTGTTCACTGTGAACATTTTTTGATTAGGTTTAAGAAATACAAGCAAGCTGGGAGTCATTCCAATTCTTTTCGCTTATCCAACGGCCGTACCGAGGATGTGGGTAAGGCTTCCCTTAATGGCATGGGAAATCTTCATGGGGAAGAAAATCAGGAAATTTAAAGGTTTCCCCCAATCTTTTAAAAGAAAACAACTTAAAAAGGGGCGGGGGAATACTTGAAGAATACAACTCTAGTTCTTGGAGGCTTATTCCATGAGGTAAAATTCCTAGTTTATTCTCCAGAAAAGAGGTGGGGTCATCAGGGCACCTGACTGACCCTCCCCCTTGTGCACTGCAGAGCCCCAGAGCGTGCCACTTCTGGCCAGGTCCCCAAGCACCAACAGAAAGTACCCACCACTGCCTGTTGACAAACTGGAAGAGGAGATTAACCGGAGAATGGCAGACGACAATAAGCTCTTCAGAGAAGAATTCAATGTGAGTTCTTTGTTGAAGCTGATGTGTCAGCATGGAGGAAGGCAAACATAAGGTTAGGCCTTTTGAGACATGGGGTAAAAAACAGATTTCTAATGCTTAAGATGTGAGAAATATTTGACCAAGTTTATTTGACTCCCTTCCTGTCTGATCATAGACAGGGAATAAGATTTATCTCTCCTCCCTCATCTACCCATCCATCTATCCATTCATTTATCATCACATCTATTACTTCCTTTGTTTAGTAAATACTTATCAAGCATCTAACACGTGCCAGGTAGTATTCTAGCTACCAGGGATTTGATGGGTAGCAAAAACAGATCCAGTCCTTCCCTACTCTCAATTCACTGTCCAGTAAGGAAACCCTACAAACATGAACAAAAATAACTATATAAGTTCAAACAGCAATATTGGGCACAAAGGACTAGTGCATAGTTGTAGGAGCCCATATTAAGAGGTGGCCTTTTAGAGTTTAGAGTGGGAGTGTCAGAGTCTAAAGTAAACAGTAGGAGAAGATCAGTATGGAAAATGAAAACCATGGCAGACTAGAGGGCACAAGTCTGGTCTTGGATACTTAGATTCATATTTTTCAAAACGCCTTCAAGGAAGAACATGTTTGTAAACCACCAGTTGGTGATCCCAGCCCACCAGTTCTGATTCCAGGTCAGAAAATCTTCCCTGAATAAATGATATTTTAATTGATACCTAATCATACGTGAAAGTGGCAGGAAGCGGGGGGGAGTGAGGAACATTCTAGGCACTGAAGATAGCAAGAGCAAGTTGTCAGGAGTGAGAGAAGGGCACATTCAAACAATTAAACAAAGGTTGTATGTAGCTGAAGGGCAGAGTTTCAAGGGAGTAGTAAGAGATGAAACTGAAAGAAGGCTGGCAAGACCATAGATTGTGAGAAACAGAAAGCCAATAGACCAGCCAGATTTGTATTTTGAAAGGATAACTCTGGCTTCTTTATGTGGAATAGCCCATGGGGAGACCAGAATAGTTGCAGGGAATGTAGTTAGGGGCTGTGGCAGTTGTTAATATCAGAAGTGCTGGTAGATTCACCTAAAGTGTTAGTGATTAGGGAGAGCAGAATGGATTTAAGAACATATAGGAGCAGTTCCAGAGTTGGTTTACATCAATTCTGGCATTGCTGAACTGGCAGTTTCCTTCACATCTTTCCACTAGGCCATGTGTCAATTTCATCATGTAGGTAGTCTCCTCTCATGATGCCGAATGGGTTCCCCAGTTCTGGGAATCACATGGAGCTATAACAAGGTCCAGTGGGAAAAGGATGACTATTTCTTCCTTTTATCAGTGAGGAAAATATTCCCAGAAGCTTGTGGAGACTTTCCTTGTCACATGTTCTTTCTTAAACCAGTCATGAACAAGGGAGAAATAGGGTTAGCTGACTGAATAAAAGCAATCCAGATTATTCTAGGTCACATGGGAATGGGCAGACAACTTCACAAAATAGGAGATCTGGTAAAAGAGGAAAGGTTATTGGATGAGTAGATCAGTACTCATATTTGCCCAACCATTGAAGATCTTATGAGAGTGGAGAGTGATGTAGTCAGATTTGCATTTTGAGAAAATCACTGACTACAGTACAGAGAATACGTAGAAAGGAAGCAAGAGTTGGAACCATTTGCCAGACAAGAGTTAATGGAATAGCTTGTATCCTTTTTTCTGGCTGTTGGAAAAACAGCATCGTTTAATATTAATTATTGATTGAGAGCAATTACCACATCCCACAAGACAGCACCCCAGCCTCAGCACCATAGCTGGGTCTGTGATAGGCATTGTTCTGTTTTGTAATCTGTAATACCAACTGCTTCTGGGTGATGGAGTGTGTATCCCTTGCCATACTTTTTTTTTCTGTGAAGTGAATTCTTTGTTTGGAGGTAATATTCCCTGAGATCCCATGATAAGGCGTTCCAGTAAATCCTCAGATGGTGGTGATGTTCCCGATAAGTACATTCAGGCAGATATTGTGGTGAGAGCCGTTTGCTCTACTACCATGGCAACTGTGTTCATGAGTTCATTGAGCCTACGTTTGGGGTAGTGAGAGAAAGGGCTGACCATCATCTCCTGTGTTCTTAGCAATAAGTGCTGTCTGGTCAGCGTTCACATGGAACATAAATATCTTCTATCTTTCTTGTGTTCCAGTTATTCACTACCCAGAGAATGGTATAGATCCTGACCTCCAGTGAGATAAATAGTATGACATCTTGCTTGATGTTCTCTACACTAGGATTTCTTTTTTATACTCATCAGAGCCATCGCTTAAGTAGGTTATCCCACAGCAGTCTACTTCCAGCATGGGCCAACATATCTCACCAAGCCATTTGTATACCAGGCTGAACTTTTTTCTTCAGTCAACTGTTGATGTCAACAGGAAGTCAGAAGTGTCCATTGAGTGAGTGAGTTGTGTAGCAGGCATTTCATACACCTCACTTCCAGCTGATGATGTGTCCAAATTTATGGCTTATTGGATCACATAATGCCTAGCTTATGATGGAGAGTTGAACTCATTCAACTAGTGATACCTGGTGTCCCATGGTCAGGCTTATAGCCCACACTCCAGAGCCCAGTACTGTACTAGAAACATGGTCTTGCTGACAGGATCATGATTTTGTCCCCATATCCTAGTTTTCCATTATGATTCACCTGTTTAGTCTTATTGAAAACACTTTAGGGCCCCATAAATATCTAAGAGCCTGTTTCTCCATGATCTAGATTAGCTGGTGAGCCTTCTCTTTTCAGATCATTTATAAATGGGTCAGAACAGGATATAAGCATATAGTAGTATAAACCCAAATGACTCAGTAAACATTGCTCCTCCTTAGTGGGGGAGGATTGGTGGAGCAAGTAGCAGCAAGCTATCCTTTATGTTGTGGGAGGAGATACTTTGGAGTAGATAAGATATCCTGGAATGCTGGAGGTGTTGCCTTCAGAAAACTTGGCTGAGGTAGCAGGCCACTGTATTTTTATGTCTAGCATGTACATCTAAGATACAGTGCTCTGTATCTTAGATGCTCTTTAGTTTCTGTCAGCTTGATGTCATCAGAATAGTTGTCAGCATGATGTCCTATGACATAGATAAAATCCTGATGAACTAGATCACAACACAAAAAAGTCAAGGTGACTTTTTACTGATGTTGCTCCTGCTATGAGAGAGGGAAACCGCTTCAGGTAGTCTGCACAACTTAAAAAGAACATGCATTTGCCTCCATTAATAACAATACTCTCACCAGGCTTGGTGGCTCTTGCCTGTAATCCCAGCACTTTGGGAGGCAGAGGTAAGAGAGCTGCCTGAGCCCAGAAGTTCAAGATCAGCCTGGGCAACTTGGCAAGACCTCATCTCTACAAAAAAAAATCAAAAAATTAATTGGGCATAGTGGCACACACCTGTAGTTCCAGCTACTTGGAAGGCTGAGGTAAAAGGATTGCCTGAGCCCAACAGATGGAGGCTGTGGTAGCTGTGATGGTGCCATTGCACTCCAGCCTGGGCAACAGTAAAACTCTGACTAAAAAACAATGCTTCTAGCTACCAGGGGTTATAAATCTGCCCGAAGGAGTACATCTGAAAAATAAGGTTGGGTGCAGTGGCTCACACCTATAATCCCAGCACTTTGGGAGGCCAAGGTGAGAGGATTGTCTGAGTCCACTGGTTGAAGACCACCCTGGGCAACTTGGTGAGACCTCCTTTCTACAATAAATCCAAGCCAGGTGTGGTGATGTGTGCCTGTAGTTCCAGCTACTTGGAAGGCTGAGGCAGAAGGATCGCCTGAGCCCAGCAGGTCGAGGCTGCAGTGGCTAGGAGCGTGCCACTGCCCTCCAGCCTGGGTGACAGAGTGAGACTTCAACTCAAAAAAAAAAGAAAAAGAAACTGCAAATCTGCAGCTCTAACCGATTCAGTTTACCATAATCCCTTGACAGTCTTAAAGACTATCAGTCTTTTATACTAGTTTGTTTGGTGGCTTGTTGGGAGAGGTAGTAAGAAATGTGAGAATAGCTAATACTAATAGTTTTTGAGCACCTACTTCATGCTATTACTAAACTCAGAGATATAAATGGATTCTCTCATCACTGTTCTACAGCTTTTTTTTTTTCTTTTTCGTTGTAGCAAGAGTATCTTACAGCTTTTAAAATCTTGTGTAACACTTAAGATCCTGTGACTCACCCAGGGACTTAGTGTTTTGGTAAAGAGATATTACTGCTCTGGGAACTTGCACTTACTCTTTCTGTAACAGTCCTTATAAGGAGTTAAGGGATCAGGGTGGACATTTTGTAGCTTCTAATATCAAGTCAGTTTAGGAAGCCAAACTCTTTTATCACCTAACCTGTAAAGGCTCTGTTCTAATTAGCATATTATAATGGCATTCTGGGTTCCCACAAATTAGTTAGCTCAAGGTAGAACCCAGCAGACTCTAAAAGATAAACTTTCCTTTACCTAGTGCCTTCTTACCATGAAGTTTCTGCAGATTCATAGGGAAAGATGAGAACGAAGTTTCATGGTATATGAGTGTTGATGTCCTATGACTGGGATCTTATTTACATTTTCTTCCAACAATGGTCTCTCACTTGTTGAAGGACTCTGGGTCTGTGAAATGACCGAGGCCTGGGATTTAGATGAGGACACCCTTTCTCTAGCATGTGGTCCAGTAGGCTGCCTAAACTGATCCGTGCTAGCCACCTCCCATTTCCATTATTGGGAACTTCACAATGAATTGGTCACATAAACATCTGAACCCTGATGACCATGGCCTCCAACACTCCTTCCAACTGACAAAACCATGTATCCCATTTTGAAACCAGTCCCTTCCACTAGTGTCTCACTGTGGTGAGGACATCCAGGAAAGCACTTGGATTCCAATGCTTTCCTCATCAATGTACACCCTCCAGCAAGGCACGTATTGTGGGTCTCATCAAAGACACACTGAAGGCATGAGTAGAACAATTAAGCCTTTAGAGTCTATATACCACTCTGATCTCTTCTACTTTTTGCCAAGGATTTTCTGGCTTTTCATTATCACCTAGCCGAAGCCAACATACAGTCCAGGTTTCTACTGGCCAACTTAGACCAGCATTAGAACCATGGCCAGCTACCTGAACTATTGCACTACCTGTAAAAGTTCAAAAATGACCATACCATAATTAGAAATATAGCCTTATTCAAAAGTTATGCTCTCCCTTCTTTGGTAACTTCCCCAAAATCTATATCAACAACTGTTCCTATAATTTTTAATGATTCAACTTGGTGAATTCCTGCAGTTTCTTTCAGGTATTTATTAGGTCTTTGCTTTTCTACCTTATTTATGTAGTCTACTCTTTTACCTTCAAGATTGTGTTATGCTTGTGTCCTGATTATCCATAAACAATGAGACCCCAGTTGTGGGACAGTTTTCATTGTGAAAACAAGATGCAGTAGAGAACATCATTGGGGTTTTTGGAAGTTAGCTTTCTTCAAGTCCTCTGTTTGCTTTCATTTTTCGTGTTTTTGTAGAGATAAGGTCTTGCTATGTTGCCCCAGCTGTTCTTGAACTCCTGGGCTCAAGTAGTCCTCCTGTCCTGGCCTCCTAAAGTGCTGGGATCACAGGCACCTGGTCCTTCTGTTTGCGTTTGTCATCATTTCCGTTGTCTCACTTAAGCCTTATCTTCACATGAGGAACACAGGAAAGATGTGAATTTTATTGCCATTAAAACTTAGCAACCAACAAAATTCAGAAATCTTAACATTTGGTTTAGTAAAATGCATACATAGAAATAGAAAGGCCCTGAGATTTGTACTGTTGTTTGTAGGTAAGCATTGATGTTGGAGTTGGGCTTTTTCTTGTTTTGTTATTTAATGTTGTCAGAAGTAATCCTACTCCTTGGTTTCAACATTTGTAATCTCCTTTTAATTGGGATGCCCCCACCCCTTTACCATCAGCTAGAACACAGCACAGGTAATTGTAAGCAGTAACTAAAGTAGTGGTTGTGCGTCTGTGAACTGTCAGTGGCTTGCTCTTTCCCACCCTGGAAATTGATTGACAGTTTCTTTCCTTCCTTCTAAATCCAGTAACAGGTTCACATCACCCAAATTTTCCCCAACAGTGTCTCAATTACAACCCACTCTGATACTAACTGCTAAATCAGTTGAGGCCCTTTAGTTAAAAACAAGAGAGGTCAACTCAGCTAAATTAAGCAACAGACAAACAAAACTGTCAATTGGGAAGACACTAGGGAAGTTGGCAGAATTAAAAGATGTGTTGGAATTCGGGCAGAGCAGACAATTGTTGGCTCTGGGACCCTCCTAGGGAAGCTCCTGCTTCTTCCTAGTTTTTAAAATCCTGGGAAAGAGAATCTGATTGGCCCAGCATGAGTCAGGTATGACTGTGCTTGGACCAGGCAGCCCTGGCGGGGAAGAGGAGGAGTAACACATAGGGCAGATAAACCAACTCATGCCTACTATCATGGAGTAATACTTATTTATTTATTTATTTAATATCTATTATCAAATAGGGAAGGCGTTTTTAAGCTATATACAAGATTCAGATGCCAGGATGGAAAGATTGAAAGACAATAAATATATTAAAATGTTAAACATCTCTGTGACAAATGATGCTATAAGAAAATGGCCAACTAGACGAATCTGCTGTAGGTGGACAAATAATTTTTCATAATATATAAAGAGCTTCCATAAACCTGTGAGAAAAGGGTAAACAATCCAGTAAAGAATTTGGCAATTTACGGAAGAAATAATATAATACAAATGGTCAATAAACATATGAAAAGATCAACTGTATTAATCAGGGAAGTATAGATTTAAGCTAACCATTATTTTGGACCTGTTAGATTTGAAAATTTTAAAAGATTGGTATCAAATGTGAGCAAAAGTATGAGGATACAGAGACTCTTCAAGGTGGGGGAGTTAAATGGTATAGCATTCGAGGGATGATTTGGCAGGACTAGTCAACAGTTAAATGCTTGTGCTGTCTGACCTAACTTCTGGGAGTTTAACAAAAAAACCCCTCATGTACAAGCATGTATTTGTACAAGAATGTTCATGACAGCATTATTTGTAATAGCAAAGGAAATAAAATACAAAGCAAGTATCTCTCAAATAGGGTGGCTAAATGATTTCTTATATCCATTATGAAATTCTATAATGTCATTAAAATAAATATGTTCCCATAGCTCTCCAAGTCATGTTGTTAAGTGAGAAAACATTATACGTGGTATAATTCCATATTTGTTTTCAGAAGTTTCTGTGTATATCTTGTGTTTACATTTTTTTTTAAGTCTGGAAGAATACTATGAACTGTCAACAGTGGCTGCCTACAAGGAGCCTGGAAGATAAAAGAGACATGATAGAGAGCTCTGCTTTCTCTGAATTATTTCACTTTCTTTTACAACAAGCGTATTATTTTTATAATATTTTTTAAAGCGGGATTTTCAATATGGGAAATAAAACTAATGGACCTTAGTATTCTTTACTGGATATGTGTCATCTAGAATAAAGAAATTGCTATCCCTGGTTTGAACTGTGCTAGAGCCTTGTGGTTAGGTCTCTATGAAAAGGGATATCACCAAATTGGATGTTGTTTTGGAGAGAAACTGGACCATAGGGGTGAACAGCTGAGGGAACAATAGGCATAGGACATGACAACTGTTTTCAGGCTAAAAAGAGAATGTAGCATTTCTATGAATGCCCACCATGATGAGAAGTTCCAGGCGATGGGCGGGGCACAGTGTCTCAAGCCTGTAATCCCAGCACTTGGGAGGCTGAGGCGAAAGGATTGCCCTAGCTCAGGGATTTGAGACCAGCCTGGGCAACTTGGTAAGACTTCGTCTCTATAACAAATCAAAAAATAAGCTGGGCATGGTAGTGCACGCCTGTAGTTCCAGCTACTTGGAAGGCTGAGGTGGAAGAATCGCTTGAGCTCAGCAGGTCGAGGCTGCAGTGGCCATGAGCATGCCACCACACTTCAGTCTGGGTGACAGAGTGAGACTCCAACTCAAAAAAAAAAAAAAAAAAAAAGTTCCAGACGATGGCATTCATCATAATTACAAGCTGGAACTTTTTAAAATTAAAAAAAAAATTTTTTAAAGACAGTGTCTCGCTCTATCACCCAGGCTAGAGAGCAGTGACATGATACGGCTCACTACCACATCGTTCTTCTTGGCCCAGGCTATCCTTCACCTCAGCCTCCTGAGCATCTGGGACTACAGGCATGCACCTCCACGCCTGGTTAATTTGTTGTGGGGATTACAGGTGTGAGACACCACTGTGCCCAGCTGAGACCTTTTTTATTCACCGGCATTTGTCTTTGGAGGAATCACTGGATTTACTTAAAAGAAACACTTTGAAAGCCATTTATTGAGGTGCCTACAGCATGTTCAAGGTTTAAAAAGAAAAAAAGAGGATAAAATTTAGTTAGTCCTAAGAGAGAGGAAAAGAGGTGGAACCAGTCAGAATCTGTGCATTGTGAGATGTGTCCTCCTTCCTAAGGACCTCATATCTTCAATAGCACAGTTAATTATTGGATTGCCAGTGAAGAAGGCATATGTATATCATATGGTGATGCGACTGAATGTGACTTCTGAGTTGAAGCAGGGGTGAAATAATAGCCTCTGTGTTGATTTGTTTTCTCAAAATAAATGAATAAGAGCCAAAGTCCTTTGGGTATTTGCAGGATGTGTGGCAAAGGCTTTGGAATTCCACAGACCAGAGAGTTGGGAAGTCAGGCTTTTCAAGGGGCAGAGAAGGTGCCAGCTGGGGTTTATACTACTTAGTATAAGAGAAGTGCAAAATAATTGTGTGTGTGGGTATTGTGTCTTTTTAAACAGAACTGTTCTAAAAACTACCTTGGAAGTAAATTTCCCATCACTGCAGAGTGTTCAGGCACTGGTGCTCTTAGGTGAGAGTATTGAAAGGGGACTCAGCATAACAGTGATTGAGATTCAGTCTTGTACTAGAGATTTAGGCAGCATGATGAGGCAAGGAAAGAAAGTAAAGGCGTAAAGATTGCAAAGGAAGAGACAAAATAGAAATTTTTCACAGTGGAGACTATTGCTTTCAGAAAATTCCATAGAGTCTTCTGGTAAATTATTAGAATTTAAGTTATTTTAGCAAGGTTGCTAGATACAACAGCAGCATAAAAGTTTAATGCCTTCTATATATAGGCTACAAACAGAAAAATCTAATACCTTTAAAAAGATGCCACTTACATTAGCATCTAAAATGTAAAGTACCTAGAGATACATTTTACAAAATATTTGGAGAAAATTATACAAATGCTTGAAGACATTAAAGGAAAACAGCTTAGATTGGTGAAGAGATAGGATCTATGGATTAGGAGGCTCAATTTTGTAAAGATGTCAATTCTCCCCAAACTGATATATAGATTCAATGCAATTCCAATAAAAATCCCAACAGGTTTTTTGTGGAACTTGACAAGCTGATTCTAAAATTTATATGGAGGAGAAAAGATCCAAGAATAGCCAAGACATTCCTGAAGAAGAAGAACAAGGTGAGGAGACCTGCCTTACCTGATATAAAGAGATTATATAATGTTAGCAATTAAGACAGTTTTGTATTGGCACTGGGATAGACAGATTGACCAGTGAAATAAAATAGAAAGCTCAGAAGCAGATCCATGTGTAAGTGGAAACCTATTTATGACAGAAATACTGTTGCAGTTGTGGTGGGGAGAGGATGGTCTTTACAGTTATAGTGCTTGGGACTGTTGGGTTACTCTGTGGGAATAAATGACACTGAATGCTAAATATCTCATACAAAACACAAAAATCGATTCCAGGTTGTATAAACACTGAAACTTAAAGGATAAAATGTAGAGACAATAATGTAGTAAAATATACTTAAGATTTTGCAGTAGGAAAGGATTTCTTAAGACTTGAGATGTTGATGAAGAGAAAGATTAATGAATTTGACTACATGAAATATAAAAATTTTGATCATAAAAAGATATAAAGAAAATGAAAAGGCAGGTCACAAACTTAGTAAAAGATATTTCTAACACAGACAGATGATAAAGGAAAAGTATCTAGACTATATAAAGAAAATAAGGAATTCAGTGCAAGAGCAGGGAAAACACTTGACTGTGTACTTCAGTCAAAAGAGGAAACCCTTTTGACCAGAATATTGTGGGAAGATGGTGAACCTCATTAATAATCCTAGAAATCGAAATTAAAACACTTAATACATTTAAAGTCTAACAATAGCAAATGTTTATAAAGTCACAGAACTAAAACACTGTATGTTGCTGGGGGGGGTTAAAATGGTGCAACTATTTTGAAAAACAATTTGACCTTATCTGGTAAGGTTAAAGATGCTCATACCCAAAATCATTGTACATGTACATAAGAAACACATATAAATTTGTGCTCTGGGCAAGACTCATAACTTTAGACAACCCAAATACGGATCAGTAGTGGAATGGATAAATAAATTTTGATATGGTCTCAAAATGGAGCACTACAAATTAGCTGAAGTGAGCAAACAGCTTGGATGAATCTTAAGAACACATTGTTGAACAAAAAACAACTCATACCTTGACCATGATTCCATTCTTATAAAAAAAATAGACTGAGCAATAATAATATAGTGTTTAAGAATGCAAAAAAAAATATTGGATACAAATAAAGCAAGGTAATGCTCCACATTTACCTGTAAGAGGGAAAGGAAGAGGACATAAGGAGAAGAGGGACCCGGAGAGAAGTTCTAAGTTAACTTAGGTGGCGGATGCCTTTTTCTTTAAATAAGTATAAACAAATTTGGAAAACACTTTTTGAAACTAATGTATTTTTTTTAATGAGTACTTAACTTTGGTTCCGATTAAGGCTTGAACAAGAGATGAAATGGTCTTTGATGCCACCTAGTGCTTCTAGAGAGTTTAACATCTTACAGGCTATGGCCGAGCTGTTCCTTCCGAGCTCTGTGAGCTAGGTTTTTCAGAGTAGAAACCAGAAGGAGTAGGACTGGTTCCCCTTGTTTTCATCCCGATGTAAGCTCTTCATCTGAACCTTTCCAACTAGCACTGTATTCTCCAGGGCAAGCCCTTTCTTTTCTCTTGTTAAACAATGGCTCCTGTTTCTTCCTGACTCCTTTTAGGAGGCTTCGCCCACTGGGAGACCTAGTTTTTCTTGATCATGACTGGAGGAGTCAGGGATGCTGATAAGATTATGACGTGGTGGTCATTGTCATTCCTGACATTTCTGTGTTGAAGACTGTTTTCAAGAGTCTTGCTATCACTACCTCTGTTTTGCATCATTTTAGAGAAGAAATATACAGGAAGAGTTCCTCTGGGTTAGTAATCAGGGCATTAAAAACTGGCATCTCATCCTGCTCTGTACCACAATGGAAACCTGTGGAAATCTAGCCTACGTGAAGGAGGAAAAGGCGAACTGTAGGTGAATTTGGAAATTCCAGTCTTAAGTACAATCACTGTTCCGTTTGTAAGAGTCCAGCCCAGGAAACTATTTTCTCCCCTTTATATAGTCACAACATAGGGTTAAAGGAACTCGCCCCCTTTTCTCTCTTTTTTTTTTTTTATTTTTAGAGACAGAGTCTCTTTCGCCCAGGCTGGATTGCAGTGGTGTAGTCATAGCTCACTGCAACCTCAAACTCCTGGGCTCAAGCAATCCTCACACTTCAGCCTCCTAAATAGCTGGAACTATAGGCATACACCACAAAGCCTGGCTAATTTTTTTTTAATGTTTTTGTAGGGACGGGATCTCACTATTTTCAACAGGCTGATCTCCTGACTCAAGCAGTCCTCCTGCCTTAGCCTCCCAAAACGCTGGTATTATAGGCATGAACCACTGAACTTGGCTGGAATTGTCCCTCTTAGTAAAATAGCATGCAGAATCTCTAGGCTTTTAACTGTGAAGGAAAAATCTGTTAAGCAGGTGAGGGCAGATAGACCATGAGACCCTGATTCCCCTTTTCTTTGGGTCTTTCACTTTAATTTCTTCTACTGTTATAATAATGGTTCTCGGAAAATATATTTATTCCCTTCTTAAAACTCTTACTTCCATCTGGCAAAATTGTCCCTTTAGGCTGGCATTTCCTTTATCTAATTGTTTTTTTTTTTAATTAAAGATAGAAACCTGAGAGTCATTCTTCATTACTTTCTTTCTCCAACCCACCTTTCCTTCATTTCATCTCCAAATTTAGTGATTCTAATTCCAGAATGTATCTCAAATGGATCCATTTCCTTGTACCGTCATCTTTCCATGCTTCCATTTCATGCTGCTCCTCTTGCCTCCCCCCAGTCCATTTTCCATATAGTAACAAGTAATTCTTTAACATGTAAAATGGATCACACTTTTAAAACATTCAGTGGTTTCCTCATGCACTTAAAATAAAATTCAAACCCCCTGTTGAAAGACCTGAATGGAAATGAGTGATCTGACCTTGCCAAGCTCATCTTCCACTGTCTTTTACCATTCCCACCAGCCTCATTCTTCTGTATGACACCCTTACTGTCCTCTGGGTCCTCACACAGCCAAACCTTCTCCTACCTCTGGGTTATTACAGATGTTGTTTTCTGTGTCTGGAATACTATTCTTCAGCACTCATCCTTCCTCATAGAAATCTATCCTTAATCCAAATTTGGCCCTTTCTGATACTTCATCTCTAGCAGCATTCTATTATTTCATTGCATTTATCATAGTATGTAATTATTTGTTCTATTTATTTAATATCTGTCTTTCGCCCACAAGTTTGTATTATCCATGAGATTGAGAACTGTGTATATGTTTGATTCACCACTCTTTGCTCCATATCTAGCCTGGTACCTGACAGGTACACAACATATGTTTCCTGAAAGAATGAATGAAAAGTAATATAGGAACCATAAAAAGTAATGTGAAGTAAATAATTTGAATATAGAGATTTTTATTTCCTATGGGTAGATTCTCAGAAGTGGAGTTGCTAGGTCAAAAAGTATGAAGATTTTTAAGACTTATAAAAAAAAATTTCCAAATCATTTATTTAGAATTTTAAACTAGTTCTCTCTTTGCTTGAATATATGGAACATATAAGAGGAGAACAGCTCAGACAATAAAAATTTAGCTTCCCACTTTATTAATAAACTCATTTTTTGAATGCTTATTCTTTGCCACACACAAGATTATCTCCCTTACTCATTATGTGACAGGTTATTATCCCAGTTTTACAGATGAGGAAATTTGGGCCTAGAAAGTTTAATGGGTTTGCTCAAATTTATACAACCCAGACTATCTCATGTCAAACCATTTTGTGCTTATCCACATAACCTTCCCGCACTAGCTAATTTACCTTTGCTCCAAAACTGCTGCAAATGTAATGTTACCTCACCCAAATCTTCTGCTTCCTAACTTCTGCATTCATATGAATGCCCTCCCTCCCACTCCCCCACCAGTCCTTACTTCCTTGCCACATGATGCTGGAGTCTGGGTTGCCATGCCATCTTGTCAGACCCCTATAGAGAGCCTAAATCAGCTTTCCATCCAGAGCCCTCTTGTGTGATTCACTCTGAGATGCATGTCATCTTTGTGTGATGGTGGTTTGTGTGAGGATAAATGGCCTATTCCTCCAGTTATGTCCCCATTTCAGTTTACAGGGGTGGTCCATTTTGGCCCAGCATTGTAACAGGCCCTTGCGCACATAGTATTCATACAAAGAGCATGCTGAGCTTATAGTAACAGGAAGTTATTCTGCCCCTGGGGATTCTTGTTGAGCTCTGAAGAGCTTGTGGCTATTTAGGGGAGAAGGGTGTTCTCTATTTAACCTGCAAGTATTCACCTGGGTCCATGTTTCTCCCCCCAAGAAAAGATAGAACATGCTGCCAGGTCAGGGTTTGGTGCAGCAAATGTGCATGTTTAGTGTTTATCCCTGCTAATAACTCTTGTAATTTCTCTTAACCTTTCAGGCTCTCCCTGCATGCCCTATCCAGGCCACCTGTGAGGCTGCTTCCAAGGAGGAAAACAAGGAAAAAAATCGATATGTAAACATCTTGCCTTGTAAGTGTTTGTAGTTGTTTCTTGGAATGTGATCTAAAACTACATCTGTAGCTGCATTTTCTTAGAATGGAAAGAATCTTGTGATTGGTCACAGGAGGGTTTGGTAACAAGGGTAGGGTCAGGCCTTTGGACTGAAAGAGTCAGTTGGGATGGTTGACCAGGATGTCCTTTTTGTGTCAGGCCTAAAAATTTCTTGGAGGACAGGGAGAACAGCTTCACTAGGACCAGGCAGGAAGCAGGTGGTAGTGGTGATGGTCGTAGAATTGGTTGAGGTGGTGGAGGTAGTGTCCATTGAAAGGAATTCCAATACAGAGTTCTCTTTATAACCCCTTCTCAGTGTTAGCCATTGCCACTCAGTTGATCTGTAACCTAACAGACATTTTTCTAGGACAGTAGTCTACAGAATAGACTATGCATAGTTTAGTGGGATGTGGAAGGAAGATGTTTGAACTTCACTTGATTTTTATGCTTGTTTTTTAAAATTTATTCTCTTAAAATTTTTATGTTTTGGGGTACATAATACGTTAGTACATGTGCATAATTTATCAGTAAATGAACATATATCAGAAATGCCTGCTCAAGTTTTTATTGGTAAGGGATGGGCCCCCATAAACTATACACTTGTCATTTACAGGTACTTTTGTCTTAGTATTTGTGTGCATATGTGTGTGTGCTATTTATTTCTGAAAATATAATTGGTATCATTTGCTATACACAGTGTTCTGACTTTTTTTGTTGTAAATATATATTTTCTCAGTTCACCTGTCAAGAAACACTTTCCTTTTTATCAACTGCTTAGCATTTCCTATTGTGGACATATCTGAATTTCTTTAACTAGGCCATTAATGGTAATTGAGGTGTTTCCAAATTTTTGCTGTTATAAATAGTGTTGGAATGACATCTTTATACATGTGTTTCTTTATGTACATGTGCACAGTTGTGTCAACTGTCCTGGTTACATCAGGAACAGGGAGAAATAAAATTGAATTTCATTGAAGCATTAATTGTTATTTTTCCCCCTAGATGACCACTCTAGAGTCCACTTGACACCAGTTGAAGGGGTTCCAGACTCTGATTACATCAATGCTTCATTTATTAACGTAAGGAAGGTGTTTTTTTTAAGTGACTGAAATTTCTTTTAAAAATCAACCAAATAGTTTACAATATATTTTTGTATTTACCCTGTCATCATTCCCAAAGGCTTCTTGTATAGAAATCTGAATCTAAATAATGCATTTTTCTGTAAGCGTTAGTGAATCCTTTATTGAGCTGATTCAAATAAATATGAACAAATGCAGGCCTTGCCCTCAGTAGTAAAAATAGGGAAGAATAGGACAAGAATACCTGACACCAGGTAAGTCTGGTTAGTCATGCCTCCTGTGAACCAGGGTGTGAGGGAAGAGCTGACATTGGGAGGAGGCTTTTAGGAATGATTTAGAAAATGTTTATAGAGGTGGCTCAGAGACTTGAGTATGTTTTTTAAGGTGTGGGGAAGGAGCCTGAAGAGAGTGCATTTGAACAGAAAAGAGAGACAGTTAAAGCTAGCAAGGGCAAGCCTGACTCCTCATGCAAGCTGCATGAGGAGATGGAGTTTGCACTCCTGTATTCTTAGCAGCATTATTCACAATATCCAAAAGTTGGAAGCAATTCAAGTGTCCACTGATGGATGAATGGATAAATACATAAATATATATACACACACACATACATACACACATACCACATTTTATTTATTGAAACATTAGTTGTTGTTTTTTTCCCTAGATGACCACTCTAGAGTCCACCTGACACCAGTTGAAGGGGTTCCAGACTCTGATTACATCAGTGCTTCATTTATTAATGCAAAGAAGGTCTGGAACCCCTTCAGCTTGTGTCAGGTGGACTCTAGCGTGGTCATCTAGGGAAAAAAAACAACAACTAATGTTTCAATAAATAAAATGCGTTGTGTGTGTGTATGTATAAGTATATATATATATAGTATACTTATATATGTGTGTGTGTATATATATGTATACACATACAATGGAATGTTATTCAGCCTTTAAAGGGAAGGAAATTCTAACACATGCTACAACATAGATGAACCTTGAAGACATTGTGACAAGTAAAATGAGCCAGACACAAAAGGTCAAATATTGTATGATTCTACATATAGAATATGGAGTGTATGTATACATATATGTATATATAGAGAGAGCAGCCAAATTCATAGAGACAGAAAGTGGAACAGTGGTTGCCGGTAAGAGGGAGGCTTAAGGAGTTATTGTTTAATGGGTATAGAGTTTCAGTTAGGGAACATGAGAAAGTTCTGGAGATGGATGGTAGTGATGGTTGCACAATGCAAATGTACCTAATGCAGCAGAAGTACACACTTATAAATTTTACCACAAGAGAAAAAAAAAACACTGATGGAAAGATTAGTGTCAATGTAAGAAGGAACATTTCTTCCTCTAAGATTGATGACAGAGGAGGGGATAGAATAGGTAAACAATTTGTAGGTGTGGGTAAAACAAGTTGAGGGAACTCATTTTCTCTATGAAGTAAAGTCATGATTATCTGCTAGATGAGAGAATGGGACTGTGACATGAGAGTAGTAAAAGTTTAGAACAGCTTCTGAGATTCATGAGAAGCATCCTGAAAAGGAAAAGCAAAGGGCATGTCCAGCTATGCTGAGGGTCTTCCTGCCTGCAATGGTAAGTCACTGATAGGGGACCTGAGTTGTGTGATTTTTTTTTTTTTTTTGCAGCTGTACCCTGGGATTGGTGGTAAATGCAGAGAACATGTGGTACAAAGACACAAGTGCTAGAGAAGGTCGGTTGCTGCTTCAAGTAGCCAAGAGCTTCAGGTTCAGTAGAGAGGAGAAGTATCAGGAAGTTGTTAAGACTGTTCGAGACCAGCCTGGGCAACTTGGTGAGACCTCGTCTCTGTAATAAATCCAAAAATTAGCCGGGTGTGCTGGCACGCACCTGTGGTTCCAGCTACTTGGAAGGTTGAGGCAGAAGAATCACTTGAGCCGAGAAGGTCAAGGTTGTCTGTGGTAGCTGTGAGCCTGCCACTGCACTTAAGCCTGAGCGACAGAATGAGACTTCAACTCCAAAAAAAAAAAAATGAGCTTATATTCTAGGAAAAGGTGGTAGGATCAAGGAATTGGAGGTCTTGAGAAAGTGGAAGAGTAGCATAAGAAAAGGAGAAAGATGGAAGAACAGGGGATTGTGCCCAAAAAATAGTCTATCAGATGAACTTCAGAAATGGGGCATTCTAGGCATTTGCACTAGAATGAATTTGCTGAAGTTCCTTTGTGTATTTTTTTGTTGGAAGGAAAGGATCCCTGATTATAAAAATAATTGATTTTATAGAAAAGGAAAATGGAGAGGGTCTAGTAATCAACAGGAATTCCTAGGACTTACATCAAACATGATGATGAGATTGGGTGGAATGTTGACTTTAATGTTATGCAGAAGAGTACAGCAATATCAGTTAGATGAGACTTGATCATGGAAGACATTGAATGTCAGGTGTCTTAGGGTTCTTAGTGCCTGGCTGCAGATAAGAGAATACTCAACTAAAAGTTGTCTAGATGGGAATATTTTTTTTCTCATATAATATGAAGGAAAATGTAGGCCAGTTCTAGGGTTGGCTAATTCCATGGCTCAGTGACATCCTTAAGAATCTGGGTGCTTCCATCTTTCTACTCAAATATTCTTAGCCTATCAGCAGTGTCTCATGGTCTCTAGATAGTTGCAGTGGTCCCAGACGTTCTTATTAAACAGCATCCAACACGTAAGAGGAGCAGTTCTGCCTAAGCTTTTCTCTTTGTTAGAGAGCAGAACTTCACAGAAGCCTCTCCAGCACACTATCCTTCAGGGCTAACTGGCCAAGGTTGGATCACATGCTTACAAGCTCCCTCTCCAGTCACTGGCTAGAACATTGAGAATTATCATGACTTACCCCTCTGAGACTGGGAAATGGTCACCTTCCAAGCATATGGAAGGTTGATTTCCAAATAAAATCATGGTTCTGATGGCAAGGAAGAAAGGGGAGAGTAACTTTTGTGTTAGTAACGAGCAGCATCTGCCACCATAACCCATTTGTCTCCTTGAAGGTAAAGGTGAAGGTGAAGATAGACAAAAATTAGTTGGATATTAAGACTGGTAAACAGGTAAGATGGAGATCTATTTGTGATAATAACTCAATAGGAAGAAATAGGTTTTCTCCCCGGCCATGTTTAGTTAGAACTTACAGTAGGGCATCCCATAATGTCTTGTTGGTTATAAGATAGTAATTAATAGGCAGAATGGGAGTTAAGATGGAGAGAGTTTAACTGTGGGCCTAATGGACTCAGTGAAAAAAGAAAACCAGGAAAAAAAAAACCTGTGGTTAACCGTGAGCAGGAGGCAGAGATTAAAGATTTAGATTTCATAGTTTATTATACTCAGCCAACATTTTTGAGCTGTGTGCCAAGCACAGTGATAGGCTTAAAGGGTACAAAGAGAAGAAGTGATCCCTGGTGTAACAAATGGGTAGGTAGATTGTAATGTACATGAACAAAGGAGTTACTGCCGGGTTCTGCAGAGTGCAGAAAAGAAACTTTCAGTCCAACCTGGTAATCCAGTAGAGCTTATTATTGAAAGGTGAGTTAGAGTTCAGGAGAAGAAAGATGGGCAGAAACTTCAAAGCAAAAGAGACACATGAACAAAGTCACAGAGACTACAAACTTAGGTTATAATGTACAAGATGGGAAGTGGTGGGAGATGAGACTTGATCATGGAAGACATTGGATGTCAAGTATGTCCAGTGCAGTTCTTAGTTGCAAACCACAGAGTATAGTTTTTGTCCACTCTTTTAAGCAGAAGGGGGTTTATAAGATATTGGGAGGGTTATAAAACCTATGGAAGTGAACCATGCTTAGGTGCAGCTCAGCAAGAAACAGAGCAGCTATAGATGTATGCAGCTACCTCATGGGACTGTTATAGTGAAACCTCTGCACAGGTGCTACAGAAGAACTGGATGCTTCTGCTGCTAGCTTGCCCGAAGATCAGATTTCTATCACAGTCATCATCTTGCGTTGCTCACTTCTACCCCAGGTCTTGTGGGAACATCTGCTAGGAAGAAGCTAGATCTTATGAAGAACTAAACTGCAAAGTAGTCAGGGAAATTTAGCTTCTAGTTTCCCAGCCTCTATAATAAGAAAGTCAAGCTAAAAGTGTAGAGTGGGTGCTAAGTTAGCCAACTTACAGTGTCTGCCAGTTTTCAGGACAGCTAGGGATTTAATTAATTTTCTAGTCAATGGAGTACCATTGAAAGGAGTTAAAGATGAGGAGTAATATGGCCACATTTGTGTATTGACTACTCAGGCCATAATAAGCAATGTGGATTTAGGAACTGTCAATTGGGGGCTATTACAGCAGCAGGTCACAGATGATGAGGGCCTGTAGGGGCTTGAATAGGAAGCAGCAAAGTAAAAATCACTTTGGAGGAATTGATGATTGATTGTATATGTGAGAGAGTGTAGGATGATATCCTTTCATATGAAAGTAACCAGCATATGGTTGGTAATATTGATCTGGAGCTCAGCGGAGCTATTTCATAGCCATGGACTTGGAAGTCATTAAAAAGAGAAGTGGGCCAAGAAAAGGGCCCTGGAGTCCACAGTCTCTGCCAGGCACACCGAACAGGAGGTGCCCATGGGTGAGATGGAAACAGATAAGAGAGGAGAGCATCTGAGAAGCCAAAGAGTAAAGTGTGGAGGAAGGGTTTGGTGGCCAGTTGAGTTAAGTGCAGATTAAAGATTCAGTAGGAAGTACGAGCAGGTAGTCTTTGGACTTGGCGTGGGGACACTATCCTTTGCTGAAGCGAAGTCAGAGGCCATTTGTTGAGGACTTCTGGCCTGCTGCTAGTTACACTTACCAAACCCTTCTCCCCCCAACTTTGAGGTATAGTTTATATAACATAAAATTTAACCATTTGAAGTGTAGAATTCAGCAATTTTTAGTAAGTTTACTGAGTTATGCAGCTGCCAGTGTAATTGTTCTAGAACATTTTCTAACAACTTTGAGATGTAATTCGCATACCTATACTTTTCACTCAAAGTTTACAGTGGTTTTTAGTGTATTCACAGATATGTGCAACCATCACCAGTCAAGTTTAGAACATTTTCATCACCTCAAAAAAGGAACCTTGTACTCTTTAGTTATTATTCCCTTAGTTGTAGGTGTGTTACTCACCCCAGTAAGAATCTTCATGTCTATATACAGTTAATCCCTATTTCTACCCTCTGACTGCCACTTACCAAGTCCTTTTTGCAGAGAACTAAGATCACACATGGACCTTAAAGGGAAATGGTACAAGACACTATGTAGTGGTGGTGACAGGCAGGGGGACCCAGGATCTGTAGTTTGGGGAACACAAAGATTTGCTAACCTAATACTGGTCATAAGAGGAGATGAAACAGAGACAGTGGCACAGGTGGCAGGTAGGCTTTCAGCTTGTCTTAGGAAGAAGCAGTTTTTAGATGTCTGAGAGTATATCGGGTCTTTAGAAGTGTTTCTTTTTATTGATAGGAATGTAGCTATAGCCAGCTGGTTTTCTGCCTTCAGAATCCGGTGACATCTCAGGAGCCACATTTCGTCTTTCCCTTCAACGTAGCACAAGGGAAGATCGGTGGCTTTGCCTTGTTTTCATTACTCCTTGCTGGTTAAACAGTGCTACCACATCGCTTCTATAGGTACACCTTCTTGGGGGAGCGTATGGCCCACTCCTGATAAAGTTGGGGCTGGGCCTCCCAACTGTGCTTTCAAGCTTTCCTGACTCACATGCTCCCATGAGAATTTGGCAGTGACTTCTCATGCAGCAGGAGTGTGACATGCTTAGCTTGTATTAAGAGAATCTTAGTTTTAATTACAAATTTAGTACTATAAGCACAGGATTCAGCATCCTGAATTAAGGTTATCTCAGTTTCCGTCTTCTAATGATTAAAAGCATTTGTTGAAACTTAAATTCCTCTTCTCAATAAAAATTTTAACAAGTTTTCTGTTGCTAACTCTAAACATGTCCATCTCTGAAGCCTAAAGCTTTCTTCTACCTTGGGAAGCAACCCTGCCCTGCCCTTGTTTGAACTGAAACAGGAAATGGCTTCTCAGATTCAGGTCCCTTTATTTGGCCACTGCCTTGCAGCCTTGTGGTGCACGTCATCACCTTAGTGACATGGTGTCCTGTCCATGAAGCTAACCCCTGTGTTGCCCATCATATTGCTGTCTGAGGGGTTGAAGGGTGATTCCCAATCCTTAAATCAAACAATTTTCACTTAACTAGGACTTCTCAAGTGAACACTCCATCTAAACAAAGTGGTTGAAAAGATATGTGACTAGAACAATAAAGACTAAAAAGGAAAGTTACTGCCAGTTGTTAGTTTTTCAGTGGCTCCTTATCTATTGAGTGGCATCCCGATTCCTTTGCTTCTTGTCTCCCACTGCCTCTGATGAAGAAGTCCCTTGTCAAATACTGGGAGCTGTTCCACTATACCCACAGGCGACTCCCAGAAAGTTTTTGCACCTGATAAAGCATCCTCAAGAAAATAACCTTTGTCCTTCCAGAATGGTCCCATCTGGAAACCACCACATGAGTTTTTTATCCTGGAGGTTCTTGCCTGTTAACACTGAACATTGTCAGCTGCTAATAAAACATCAGTAACAAGGTCTAGCCCAGGAGTTGGCATTTCGATATGCAAGTATTTATTAATAATTCACTTTGAGAAGACTGCCTGCACCATTTGAGTTTTGTAATCTTTGATTCTTAGCTCCAAAGATAATCCCTTGGGGGTTTGTAGAATGGAAATTCTTGTTAAGTGCCCGAACCTTTTGACAAGGGCAGCTTTGTTAATCAGTTGGGAGTTAGACTAGAGAATGTTATTTCTATTCATTTTTGGTTTTCACTTTCTTTTTCTTCCCCTCACCCCATCCCCAGGGCTACCAAGAAAAGAACAAATTCATTGCTGCACAAGGTAAAGTGATGACAACTTTTTACCCTTAGCCCATAGTGGAGTTGGGTTTTTTCTTCCAAGTGCTGAATGGAGTAATCAGAATGCAGTTGCTCATTTGTCATTAATACCACCTGAAAGAAATGTAGTTCACCATACAGTTTATGACTAAGAACCTTCATCTTAATAACTTAGTATCTAGAAGTCCTTTAAAAGTTATTTTAAATGTGTGTATAAAAAAGACTGAAAAGGTTATATACACACAAAAAGCAATCTAATGAGATCCTCTGTTCTTGGGACCAGTTAGCCTTAGGTTCTAGCCAGGCTATTCAGAGTTTGAATTTGGAGTCAGTCTCCAGACAGGATTGGCCCCCACAAGATCCAGGCTGGCTCCTCTCCTCCTCCTTCAACTCATGGTCCTCAGCCCTACTATTACTTGTAGATAGGTGGTCTAGGAACCTTCAGATCTGGGACCCAGCACTGTGTTCTATACATACTGTATACACATCTCTAGGCCTGCTGTTCTAATAGGTGTCTTCACTCTTGGGATCCTAGCAAAAATAGCTTGATATTTGCAGCATTAAAAAGTAATTGATGCTATTGTGGTCTACCAAAGTGACTGATTTATTCAGTCACTTAACAAATATTTATTGACCATCTATTATGTGTCAGGCACTGGCCTAAGTAATGGGGATATGGAGGGGAATAAAATAAGTTGTGGCCCCTGCCTTTTTGAGAGGTGGCATCTCACTATCACCCAGGCTGGAGTTCAGTGGCACAGTCATAGCTCACTGCAGCTTCAAACTCCTGGGCTCAAGCAATTTTCCCCTCCCTCAGTCTCCCAAATAGCTTGGACTAAGCCATGCACCACCACACCCAGCTATTTTATGTAGAGATGGGGTCTTGCTCTGTTGCCCAGGCTAGTCTTAAACCATGGGCTTAAGTGGTCCTCCCATTTTAGCCTCCCAAAGTACTGGGGCTATAGACCCAAGATACCATGTTCCAACCTTTGCTATTCATGATGATAGTCAGTAGCCACTGGTAGCTATTTAAAATTAATTTTTTAATTAATTACATAAATTTTAGCTGGATGTGGTGGCATTTACATGCCTATAGTCTCAGCTACTTGGGAGATTGAGGTGGGAGGATCACTTGAGGCCAAGAGTTGGAGACCATCCTGGACATATAGTAAGACCCTATCTAGGTCAGGTGCAGTGGCTCACACCTGTAATCCCAGCACTTTGGGAAACCGAGGCAGGAGAATTGCTTGAGCCCAGGGGTTTGAGACCAGCCTGGATAACATAGTGAGACCTCATCTCTACAAAAAGTACAAGATTAGCTGGGTGTGGTGTTGCACACCTGTAGTACCAGGTACTCGGTAGGCTGAGGCAGAAGGATCACCTAAGCCCAGGAAGTCAAGGCTACAGTGAGCCAGGATCATACCACTGCACTCCAGCCTGGGCAACAGAGTGAGACCCTGTCTCAAAAAAAAAAAAAAAATTCTATCTCTAAAAGAATGAAAAGATTAGCCAGGTGTGGTGGCTCACACCTACGATCCCAGCTACTCCAGAGACTGAGGCAGGAGGATTGCTTGAGTCCAGGAGTTCAAGGCTGCAGTGAGCTATGATTGCGCCACTGCTCTCCAGCCCAGGCAACAGAGCAAACCCTGTTTCTTTTTTAAAAGTTTTAAATTTAATTTAAAATTCAGCTCTCAATCATACTAGTCACATCTTAAGGCTCAATGGCCACATGTTGCTAGAAACTACCATGCTAGTACAGATGTAAAACATTTCCATCATCATAAAAACTTTTGGATTTTTTTAATTAAGTCCTCACATCTCAGATGTCATTGCAGAAAGTTCTATTAGACAGTACTGTAATAGAGATGAAATGATGATGTAAACTAAAATAGAGGTAAAATACAGTGGTTGGGAAAACCTCAGATCCTCCCTGCTATTGCAGTCTCCCTGGCTGTTGCATAACTAGGCCTCAACTTTCCCTTCCTCTGCAGCCAACTGTCAATTCAGGGCCACCCTCCAAGTCCCAGCTTAAATACCACCTATTCGGTGATGATTTTATTGCCATCAGCTTCATGCAAACTCTTTCTCTCTGTTGCTCACATTGTTGATGCTAAGATGTTCATTGCATTAAGATCACTTGTGACTTCCCGTTGGACCTTTTCTCTGATTCCCATCCTCTTGAGCCTCTCCACGGTCCTTTGCACTCCTTGAAATTCCTCTCCATTATTTCCTAACATTGGGTTCTCTTGATTTTTCTCATTTCTCTAAATGTCCTTCCTCTGGCTTTTGTTCCTCTTTCTGTCCCTTAAAATATAGTTTAATTTCTTTCTAGAATTTTGAGCAACACCTTCCTTGAAACTCCATCTGTGCCTCCTTAGTCTTCCTCCCAGGCTGCTGTTTCTGTCTGAACTGGATTAATGCTGAAAATCCCCAGCTTTCTTTGTCTGACCCTCTTTTTTCTTCTCCTCTGTATTATCCTTGAGAGACCTTATCAAGACTGGCTGCTGCCTTTCTTGAGTTCCTGAGCCACATTTTCAGATGAGTTTGTACACCTCCACCTGGACACACCCAGACTCTCTGGATTCAACATCAGAAACTAAAATATGACTCTCACTCAACTTCAAAACTGCTTTTCCTCCTTTTTTTTTTTTGAGTTGGAGTCTCACTCTGTCTCCCTGGCTGGGGTGCAGTGGCATACTCAAAGCCACCACAGCCTCGACCTGCTGGGCTCAGGCGAGCCTTCCACCTCAGCCTTTCAAGTAGCTGGAACTACAGGCATGCACTACCAAGCCCAGCTAATTTTTTGATTTATTATAGAGAATAGGTCTCACCAAGTTGCCCAGGCTGATCTCGAACCCCTGGACTCAGACAGTCCACTCACCTTAGCCTCCCAAAGTGCTGGGATTACAGGCTTGAACCACCACACCTGGCCTGTTTTTCCTCCTTTATTCTTTGGTAGTCATGACCAGAATGTAATCTACCTAATCAACAAGCTGGATTTGGAATCATCTAGATCTCCTACCTGTCCTTTGCTCAAAGTAATCTAAAGCCCTCTTGTTTCTGTCTCCAAAATCTGTTTTCTCTGGCATACTGCCTCACTCCATCCTTCCTTCCAGCTCTGTTGCAGCAGCCTACTAACTGATCCTTCTGTGTCCCAGCCTTGCTTTTTGCATTCCTACCACCATATTGACCCTACTAGATGCAAAACTTCAGTTGGAGTTCTCATGAAAATCTTGAAACAGTTTGCCATTCTCTGTAGACCTAGCTTTCCTTAACCTGGTCCTTTAGATTCTGGTACCTCTGGTACTTTACCTATCTTTTCAGCTCCATCTTCTGCCACTCCACCTGCTCAATGGCCTGGCTAAATTTCTTGAAGTCCTGGGCCTCTGGTGTGCCTTCTTGCCTCTTGCCCTCTACCCCTCTGTCTGGAGTGCCACTTCTCCCTGTGCCCCCTTTCTAAACTCCTGTCCTCCTGATCTACCCTAAGATATGGTTCATATGTCACCTTCCCCAGGATAGTCTCCTGACCTTGCATGGCAGTGAAACACTTTCCTTTCTGTACATCTTTCTGGCATGTATCTATTTCTCTCATTATTTGTTTTGCTTTTTAACACTATTTTGTTTTTATTTTTACCAAAATAAATACAGTTTAAGAAGGTCATCAGGGACTGCAAGACTTATGAAAAAAAGATCTCCTCTCTTTCACCTTTTCAGTCTAATGCCCCTGAGGCAGTTATTTTTATCTATTGACTTCTTATGATAGAAGCAGTCACCCAGTCACCTAATCCCCTTACAGAGCTCCTCCTCCTCAGACAGACATACATGTACAGGCCCTTCTCATCCTCCAGAAGAGTCAGATCACAATTCTGGGTTAATCTAATATTTGTTCTTTATATTATTATGAGTATGCAAATATTCACAGCTGAAACACATAGTACATATATGATTTTTTCATACATTTCCCCCTTTTCCTGGAGTTAACAATTCCCCTTTTTTCTAGTAATTTAGTTTTTTTAATGTACCTACCGCTGATTTTCCCCCTAAACTCTTTACTTGAAGTATATATCTTCCCTCAGTGCCTTCAGATACACAAAGTTTAATTTTTTATCTTGGGATCCTTTCTTTAGTTCTGTTGTAGATTGGTTGCCCTCTTCTTACCTCTTGCAGAGTTATCATTCTAAGACTTACCTTTACCAATACCCTGGGAATTCCATTCACCTCTCTGTTGTATTAGATCTCATTTCTTTCCCTCTCTTTGTTTGCTTTTATTTTTGTTAGGATTTTCTAGTAGCTTTCTGAAAAAGGCTGTGTGAAAGGTAAATTTAGAATTCCAGCCCTGAGCAAGTCGTTCAACCTTTCTGGGGCTGATGACATCTGCCTCAGAGAGAGGAAGGAGTAAATTCCACATGAAGCACTTAGCTCACTGGTGGGCCGATAATGTAGGTATCCAGTGAACAGTCATGATTTCTATTCCTCAACTATAATATATTTGGGAGACATTGTTTGTGTCTTGTTGATATTGTGACAACCTTCCCTCAACCCACCCAATCCTAGTGAAGTGCCTGGCACATGTATGATGGAAACATGAGAAATATTCAGTTAGTGGGCGAGTAGATGGGTAGGTGGGTTGGCTATTTAGCTGGGGACATAGGGCACAGGTTTCCAAAAGTCAGGAATGGATGTTCTCAGTCTTCCCCTTGGTATGTGTTCTCTTCATCTTTGCTGTTGGCTGCTTTAGGACCAAAAGAAGAAACAGTGAATGATTTCTGGAGGATGATCTGGGAACAAAACACAGCCACCATCGTCATGGTGACCAACCTGAAGGAGAGGAAGGAGGTGAGTGGAGAAATGAGATAGGAGAGCCCTTGATACAGGTGTGACCAGCAGAGGGACTGCTCTGCTGTAGCTCTGAGTGCAAGCCTAGCTATCTACCCTTGTGGTGACTATGCCAGTAGTTCATCTAGACAGACACAGGCTGATGGATCTATCAGAATTCCCTATTGCCTGGAAGCCTCAGGGGTGTGCCTAGAGCAGGTTTGCATATTTGGTAGTCAAGCAGTTCCCCCGATTCCAAAACAACCTGAAAGACTGACTTGAGCCATTAACTAAGGAAAAGCCACAGAGGGGCTTTCCTCTCCCTGGCTTCTCTAGTTCTCATTTTCCTGGTTTCCTGTCCCATCTCCTGAGGCCTTTGGTATATCGTGAATTCAGCAGAGGGGATTATATGAACTGAGGGAATCTTATATCTGATCCTGGCCTTGACCTCATCCTGCAGGCAGCCTACTGGCTCGTCTTTTCCTTTTGTGGCTACCAGTCCATGCTTGGTCTGGCTAACTTTATCACTAGGCCACAGCCAGAGCCAATTCTGGGTCCTGGATAGAGTTCCAGAGAGGAATTCCAATTTGAACAGTCTTACTCAAGGATGACCCTTGAATCCCCTTGATCCTGCAGTATTGGATGTGGTGATCAGCAGCTCCAGTGCCTTGGAAGGATAGTACTAAGACTGGGGTTTTGGTTAGTTTCCTTCAACCAGACCTCTGGCTCTTGGAAGCTGTCCAAGACCCATGCAATGGAGAAGGCCTTAGGCTTCTCGTGGCAGGTTTACAGTCTGCATCAGTCCACCCTGGTGGCCCCCTCATAGCAGGCTGCTGGTTCAAGGAGTTTAGACAGGCTTTCCCTTAGAACATGACCTAGGATATTGCGGAAGTGCAGATTTTGTAGGTAAAATGGCTTCAGATTCACCCTGAACCAAGGGGGTGGAGGTGAGAAAGATCAAGAAGTATGGGGGCTGTGTGTAAATTAGGAGATTGTGATACAGAGGATGGAAGCTGAGGAATTTGAGAAAAGGACAGTTTGAATAAATAAGTCTGCAGCTGACTGAGGTAAGAGAAGAGGCCCTAGGGCCTTCTGGTGACTTTAATCTGGGCTTTGTGGTCTCTTCCTTTCAGAGCCTTTTCATCCACCAAGGGTGGGAGGTCTGAGATCAGGGAATGAGTATCTGTTTCTTTCCAGTGTAAGTGTGCCCAGTACTGGCCAGACCAAGGCTGCTGGACCTATGGGAACATCCGTGTGTCTGTAGAGGATGTGACTGTTCTGGTAGACTACACAGTACGGAAGTTCTGCATTCAGCAGGTACTGTCTCCTAGCTCCTTTCTTGATTCTTGTGTGGGATCTGTTCGCCACTAAGAGGGAGGTTGGGTCATCTCCCCCTTACTCAGGGTGGTCAGGAATCACTGAGTGTGTAGTATGTTTGGATTCTCAAACCAGAGACCTGGGCTTCAAGGAACTTATCTGTCAAAACTAAGGGAGCACCATTTTCATGACTGGTAGAAAAATTACCTGTTGAGATGAAGTCTGATCATTTAGATATGACCAAACACTGTGGAAAAATAGCATCGGGAGGTGGTGTAGTCTCCTGGGTGCTTGACTCACCTCTCCTCCTTGCTCCAAAGGCCCTGGCTTCAGGGATGTGATGAGCCTGCTACTTGCCTTCCAGAGTGACTCTGGAGGCAAAGGTGACCTAAGCAAAGGTCACCTTCTGCTTAAGGGCAGTGAAGAGGACTTAGTAAGAATCAGGAGCCCTGAATTTTAGTTCTGACCCTGATGTTTACTAATTCTGGGACCTTGACCAGATCATTTAAGTTTTCTGAGTTTCTCTTTCCACATTTGTAGGCCAAGTATAATAGTAACAGCCCTGCCTAACCCGTGGGTTACTGGGAAGATTCTCTGCCCATGGTTAAAACTTCCCTGGGTGCACTCTCATTTTCCCATTGTCCCTGACAACTGCAGCTGTCACCTTCCCTCCTCTGGTGCTGCCCACCCTTGGGTATCAGGGCCAACACACAGGATCTCCTCACTTCACAGGTGGGCGACGTGACCAACAGAAAGCCACAGCGCCTCATCACTCAGTTTCACTTTACCAGCTGGCCAGACTTTGGGGTGCCTTTCACCCCAATCGGCATGCTCAAGTTCCTCAAGAAGGTGAAGGCCTGTAACCCTCAGTATGCAGGGGCCATCGTGGTCCACTGCAGGTCAGTGTGGCCTGGCCCTTGGCTCCCCACATTCTACCTCCATGACCAAACAGGGGAACAGCACAGGGACCCTGGCTAAGGAGACTGGTACAGAGCAAATGTCAGGGCCCCAGGGCAGCAGCCAGAGACTCCAAGTTCTAGTGCTGGGTGGAGAATATGACTTGAGGAAGGAGGGAAGGGCAATCCTCCAAGGTTACGAGTGGGAGTGAGATGAAGCTAAGAAACTGGGTCAAATGCTGGCTGTACAACTATCGGCCTCCAGACCCTTCCAAGTATTAGGGTGTTTGGTCAGGAGTTCAGGGCATAGTGGGGTTGTTGGCTCCAGGAGAGTCCCAGCTCTTCCCATGCAGGATTAGGTCTTAGAGCCTGAAGAAAGAGCCCACAGCCATGCTACCCAAACCTGTAACACCTTGCTTTTTGGCTGCAGTGCGGGTGTAGGGCGTACGGGTACCTTTGTCGTCATCGATGCCATGCTGGACATGATGCATACAGAGCGGAAGGTGGACGTGTATGGCTTTGTGAGCCGGATCCGGGCACAGCGCTGCCAGATGGTGCAAACAGATGTGAGTGATCTGTGGGTCAGACAAGTGCAGGGGCATTCTAAGACCAGAATCTGCCCACATCAAGGATTCACTCTGTCTCCCAGGTTATTGTAAATGATCATCATACAGTGTGATAAAGGGCCCTTATAAACTATGTATTTAAATAAATGGAATGCAGAAGAAGTTGTAGCTTTGTGCCTGGGGGAGTCAGGAAGGCAGATGTCTTGTTCACTGGACTTTAAGGATGAGAGAACAAGCAGCTTAGAGAGCCAGCAACCAGAGTCATGATGCACTTGGCCACCTCTGGGAGCAGGAGTGAGATTGGCTCTGCAGTTAGGGCACAGCACGGGAGGGAGACTGAGAATAGCCTGCCACAGTCTTTATGCATCTCCAGTTTCTGACAGCCCCTTCAGACTATTGAATCTGTGTTCTCAGAATGAGCAGGAGTTGCGTTTGTCCTTTTCCAGGCTTCTAACCCCCTAGCCAGACTAGGAGCATCCCTCCCAAGTTAGGTACCCCCAGAGTACTCTTGCATTTCAAGTTCTATTTCACTAAATTGGGACAATAAGGGGAAATCCTTGTATCCCTGCTAAGACCAAAGGAGAAGTGAACTGGAGTGAAGTGGGGGTGGGAGGGGGTAGTCTGGTACATGAACCTTGTTGCATGTCACTGAGAACTGGGACATCATCCGCATTTCAGATGCAGTATGTCTTCATATACCAAGCCCTTCTGGAGCATTATCTCTATGGGGATACAGAACTGGAAGTGACCTCTCTAGAAACCCACCTGCAGAAAATTTACAACAAAATCCCAGGGACCAGCAACAATGGATTAGAGGAGGAGTTTAAGGTGAGTTGGAGCTGGTTAACCTTCAGATTGAAGGGTCTGTGTGATCTGAGGAATGTGAGATGCTTGACTTCTTGTGCGTTTACCAATAGACAATGAATCCCCTTGTGAGCATGCCAGTAGTTAAGGAGGAGGCCCTTTCCTCATACTGTAGTCATTCTCAAGCCATCCTGCACATTGGAATCATTAGGTTGTGTTTGGCAGTGAGAAAACAAGCCACAGTATTTTTTTTTGTTTTTTGTTTTTTTAGTTGGAGCCTCACTCTGTTGCCCAGACTGGAGTGCAGTGGCTGCTCCCGGCCACCGC
>NW_007064543.1:219747-224890 GCF_000164805.1 Carlito syrichta | reverse complement strand
TGGAACTACAGGCGCGTGCTAACACGCCCGCTAATTTTTGATTTATTGTAGAGATGAGGTCTCGCCAGGTTGCCCAGGCAGGTCTCGAACCTGCAGGCTCAGGCAATCCACTCACCTCGGCCTCCCAAAGTGCTGGGATTACAGGCTGAGCTACTGAGCCCGGCCATTTTTTTTTTTTTTGAGTTGAAGTCTGTCGCCCAGGCTGGTGTGCAGTGGCATGCTCATGGACACCGCAGGCTCCTCCTGCTGTGCTCAGGCCATCCTTCCACATAAGCCTTCCACCAGGCTGGAACTACAGACATGCACTTCCCAGTGCCTGGCACATGTATGGTGTGTACCAGGCACACCCAGCTAATTTTTTGATTTATTGTAGAGATGAGGTTTCGCCAAGTTGCCCAGCCTAGTCTCAAACCCATGAGCTCAGGCAATCCTCTCACCTCAGCCTCCAAAAGTGCTGAGATTATAGGCATGAGCCATCATGCCCGGCTCAAAGTATTTTTATTAAAGCCCCCCAGCCTCCCAGATAATTATAATGTACAACATGAGCATAATTTTTCTGTAAAGGCAAGAGAATAAATATTTTAGGCTTTGCAGGCCATACGGTTTCTGTCCCAACTACTTAATGCTGCTGTTGTAGCACAAAGGCAGCCATAAACAACACATACAAAAATGAGTGTGGCTGTTTCAGTAAAACTTTATTTGTAGACAGCAGGCTGGATTTGGCTGTGGGCCACAGATTACTGGCTGCTGCGGTATGCCATTAGACAATTGACTCTTAACATACCTAAGTCTTATGTCATGCTCTCTTCAAAAAATGTACTCTCCGAAGCAAGAGATTCTGGGTTGTGTGGGAAGGACCATTTTCCTTAAAGCAGTCCTTCTCAAACTGTAGCATGCACACAGATTTCCTTAAAATTCTGTCGAGATGTAGGCTCTGCTTCAGCAAGTCTGAGTTATAACCTGAGAATCTGCATTTCTGACAAGATGGGGCCAATGCTGCTGGTGTATGGACTACTCTTTGAGTAGCAAGGATCAAGAGAAACCTCAGTCTGAGAAAGTGAGGATTCACATTGAATAATTTTTTTGGAAAGTCTAAGGCAGCCTCTGGGGTTGGAACAGTAGGGCGGACACACTCACTATGATGTTGGGATCCTTGCTCCAGGATCATAAAGTTTTGGGCTGAAGGAATCCCAGAAAAGTCCATAAGAGCCTGGAAGGAAGTGTTTCCCAAACACTCTCTGGACTTGTTCACAGACCTTAAACACAGAAGAAACAGTGTTCCTTCCTGAAATGAAGGTCAGGACCCTGATGAGAAGAACAGTTTGCAACCAGAGTGGCCTGGAGGTGCAGGCTCAGTGACAAGCGTAATCTTGTCAAGTTCAGTTATTGGGATCCATAATGTTTCTCCTCTCTTTCCAAATTAAGAAGTTAACATCAATCAAAATCCAGAATGACAAGATGCGGACTGGAAACCTTCCAGCCAACATGAAGAAGAACCGGGTTTTACAGATCATTCCATGTAAGAGCACTCTCCTACCCCAGTGCCTTATTGCTCCATCCCCCATTTGCCTGCACTCCTTTCACATCTCAGATACTATGAATAATTAATTAACTTGGAAACAAAAATGATGGCATTGCCTCTTGCTACACCCAGTTCTTTAGTGGCTTGTGGAAATAAAAGACTATAAAGGCCAAAGGCTTTCTCCCTACTGAGCTAGGAATAGGCATGTCCTTGCCTAGCTGGGGTTTAATTTGCCCAGGGCCTGGGGCAGGAAAAATGAGAGGAGAGGGAGAAGACAAGTGATGTTTGCAAGCCATGAGCCATTGTCGTCCTTGCAGATGAATTCAACAGAGTGATCATTCCAGTTAAACGGGGCGAGGAGAACACAGACTATGTGAACGCATCCTTCATTGATGTAAGTGGTGGGTGTGTCCCCTGAGCTCCTAACACTCCTTGGAGATTCAGGTGGGGTTTGCAGTGCCTCCCTCACATACCTGCTGAGAAAATTATGTTTGAGTCAATCAACAAATGCTGAACAATACCCTCCCCCCGAACCCTGTGCACTAGTTCTATCCAACCCCAAAGAGCAAGAGGTTCTGGGTGGCGGGGGCAGAGGGCATGTAGCAGTATAATACCCGGAGGAAAAAGTTCATAGCATAGACCACAGCTAAGAGGCTGAAAAAATACTGACTGACCTCTGATCTTTTCCATTCCTGCTCTCCTTTGTTTTTTTCTTTCGAGTCAAGGTCTCTGTCACCCAAACTGGAGTGCAGTGGCATGACCACCGCTCACTGCTGTCTTGACCTCCTGGGCTCAGGTGATATTTCTACCTCAGCCTCCTGAGTAGCTGGGACTACAGGCTCAGACCATCACACCAGCTAATTTTTTGATTTTTGCTTGTAGAAGTGAAGTCTTGCTGTGTTATCCAGGCTGGTCTTGAACTCTTTCCTGTTCTCTTCATGCTAGCTCCAGCCCCCACTCCTCTTCTCTAGTCCTAATAGAACGTGTGAGCTTGTCAGACAGGATTAGGTCCTTGGCCAAGGGGAGCTCTGCCTGGGATAAGTTTGCCTCCAAGCAGCCTCCATCCCTTCCTAGACCTCTCTCACTGATTCCCAAAGAGTCCTCTCTTTGTTAATTCCCTCCCTTATTAAACTATCTCACCCCTGCAATTGACCTGGCCTGTATAGGGCTACCGGCAAAAAGACTCCTACATCGCCAGCCAGGGCCCTCTTCTCCATACAATTGAGGACTTCTGGCGAATGATCTGGGAGTGGAAGTCCTGCTCTATTGTGATGCTGACAGAACTGGAGGAGAGAGGACAGGTAAGCTCAAAAAGGTTCTGGGCTGTGGGACAGAGCATGAAAAGGTGTGTGTGTGAATGGGGAGGTGAGAAGGTATGTTTGGACCTTTTCTTTTACTTACACTGTCCAAAGGGCCATTTCCAGGCAGTATTGCCCAACCAGATGGTGTCAGAGCAGCTGTTAGATTCTCCTAGGACTGGAAAAGCAGTGTAGTCTGAGCCTCCATTCGATTCCAAGACAGTTCACCCCCTTTCTGTTTTCTCCTAAACACACTGCCCCTAGCCTCACCTTTGCGCACACTCTCTCTGCCCCTTCTCCACAGGCAGGGCACCACTAGTGACATGAAGAATGCAGAACTAGACCAAGGAAGGCTCTGGGGTGGAGCCAGTGTGAGTACCCCTAAGGAGGGGTTGTCTCTTTGCTGACTACAAAAGAAAGCAATAGAATTTGAGAAGTATCAAACAGAAGAAATTTATAATTTAATATTCAGTAACAAAGAAATTTTTTTTTGAGTTGGAGTCTCACTCTGTCGCCCAGACTGGAGTACAGTGGCCGCTCCCGGACACCGCAGCCTCGACCCCCTGGGCTCCAGCGATCCTTCCGCCTCAGCCTTCCAAGCAGCTGGAACTACAGGCGTGCGCTACCATGCCCGGCTAAGTTTTTCATTTATTGTAGAGATGAGGTCTCGCCAAGTTGCCCAGGCAGGTCTCGAACCCGCGGGCTCAGGCAGTCCACTCACATCAGCCTCCCAAAGGCGTGGGATTACAGGCTGAGCCACCGAGCCCAGCTCAAAGAAATATTTTAAAGAAAAAAGCCTTCAAGGCCAGGTATGGTGGCTCATACCTGTAATACCAGCATTTTGGGAGGCAGAGGCAAGAGGATTACCAAAGCCCAGGGATTCGAGACCAGCCTGGGTAACTTGGCAAGACCTCGTCTCTACAATAAATCAAAAAATTAATCGGGCATGGTGGCTTGCACCTGTAGTTCCTACTGTTTGGAAGGCTGAGGCAGAAGGATCTCCTGAACCCAGCTGGTCAAGGCTACAGTAGCCAAGATCACAACTGTACTCTAGCCTGGGTGACAGTGAGACTCTGACTCCAACAACAACAACAAAAAGCCTTCAAGTTAATTTTTAAAAAGTTGCCTGAGGCTCAGTGGCTCATCCTGTAATCCCAGCGCTTTGGGAGGCCAAAGTGAGTGAATTGCCTGAGCCTGCGGGTTCATGACCCGCCTGGGCAACTTGGCAAGACCTCATCTCTACAATAAATCAAAAAATGAGCCGAGCATGGTAGCACGCGCCTGTAGTTCCAGCTACTTGGAAGGCTGAGGCAGAAGGATTGCTGGAGCCCAGCAGGCAAGGCTGCGGTGGCCGGGAGCGGCCACTGCACTCCAGTCTGGACGACAGAGTGAGAGTCCCCGTAGGTCATCTCCCACTTGTTATAGGAAATCTTATAACACTATTCCTGAGTCGAAATCATTCAGCCTCTACCAAGTATGTTCAAGCTCACGGGTTGCTCCCTCACTCCCCATATTAACAGATGGTTCAACCTGTGTTCCAGCAGTCCTTAATTTTTTAAAAATTTATTTGTGTTGAGGTTGCACGTTGCCATAAATGAGTGGCCCATTATGCCTGGAGCATCACATAACGGATCAGAATCCAGAAAATGAGCCTGGAAAAGCTAGTAAGGCCTAGTGAGAAAGTCCTCTTCACCACAGTGAAGAGTTTGGACTTCAAAAAGCAGTTAATAAGCCTTTGACAACACTTGATATGTGTTTTTTTAAAAACTCCCTCTGGCGACAGTGAGGAGGACAAATTAGAAAGGAGCAGGCCAGAAGCAGAGAGGAAGCTGTGGCAAGAGTACTGGTGGCCTGGACTAAGGGATGGTGAGTGGCGGTGCTCAAGAGAAGATGAAGGGAGAGGAATTAAGGATGGCTCCCACTCAGGACTCACTGAATTATAATCAGTTAAAAATTAAAAACATGAATTATGTTTTGCTTTAGTTGTCCCAAGTCATTAGTTCCCTGTTCTGTACTTATGCAGTTTGTTTTAATTTTGTTACAAGACTTTACACATATTTCCTCACCTTGATGTTTTATGTGTCAAGTTTTTTTTCAATTTTAATCAGCCATATAATTCATTAGCTGTTCTTCCCAGATTTGTATCATGTACCTAGTCAATAGACATACTTTGTAGGTCTCCATCTATCATTAACAATAATACTGATGGGGTGGGAGGTTTTGGCTAAAGTCCTTGACATTGCACTCAAAGAAGCACACACCTGGCCGGGCTCGGTGGCTCAGCCTATAATCCTGTGCTTTGGGAGGCTGAGGTGAGTGAATT
>NW_007064543.1:203543-219563 GCF_000164805.1 Carlito syrichta | reverse complement strand
CCCAGCAGGTCGAGGCTGCGGTGGCCGGGAGCGTGCCACTGCACTCCGGTCTGGGCGACAGAATGAGACTCCAACTCAAAAAAAAAAAAAAAAGAAGCACACACCTGAGTGACAAAGGCCACTTGGAAAATGAACCTCTGATACTGGGAACTAGGTGTGTGTCTGCTAGCTTTTTCTGGTCAGCCATGATGGAACTTGCAGATTAGACCAGGGTTCTACATGCAGTTCCCCTTGTACTTCCATTCACCATATTGATCTGTGATGGACAGGACCCAAAAACAGGCACAAGAGCTAAAAGAGCAAGCACAAGTAAGTGCTGGTTGTAGTCGTTCACCCCTATCATCCCAGCACTTTGGGAGGCAGAGGTGAGAGAATTTACCGAGCTTAGGGGTTCAAGACCAGCCTGGGCAATATGGAGGCCCCTCGCCTCTACAGTAAATCAAAAAATTAGCTGGATGTGGTGGCACACACCTGTAGTTTCAACTACTTGGAAGGCTGAAGCAGAAAGAGCACCTGAGCCTAGCAGGTTTAGGCATGCCACTGAACTCCAGCTTGGACAACGGAATGAGACTCCTATTCAAAAAAAAAAAAAAAAGGCAAGCACACTCCCCCATGATAAAATGTGATTCACTTAATACCTCCAACTCAGTCCGCTGCCCCATGATAAAATGTGGCCCAGTTAATACCTCCAACTCTGTCCAGATTCTGACTCTTTCATCCTGGAAGAGGACCTCACGAGAATGAAGGGCAGCAAAGCAGGAAGCATTTCATTATGAGTAGTAGTGGAAGAGGGGTCATGCACATGCAAATCCTCCTGTTCATTGGCCAAGCCTGCCCTCAGTTGAGTGAGGCCCATTCCCTTCTACCTACTGCTGTGCCTTACACCTCTATTTTCCTCTTGCCTTCAAAAGTTTCTGAATTGTTCAGAACAGGCTATTGGTGACATTTTGTACAAGGCCTCATTGGCCCCCAAGACAAAATTTCAGTTTCTTTCTATTTTCCATTTATGTTGTCAAGTGTACCTCCCAGGGATATTAACACAATAAACCTAAATTATACAATGAAAGGTGCCTACGTTTATAGAAAGTGACACCGCTTTTCACCTGCAGTATTCCAGATTTTTTTTAAAAATCTCAAAATATAAATTCTTACCTATATACATTAAAATCTCAAAGAAATTAAAACTTAAAATTATCTTCTTCTACTGCTCCATCTTAACCAAAGGAGTCCACCAGGGTGTTTGTTGAGGCCTGGGTGCCCTGGGCAGAGCAGCACCAGCAGCTGCCACACTGGGTCAGCCCAACCCAAGGTCTTGTCCTACTTCTCTCAAGTATCTTCTCTCAGGTATCGTCCTACTTATCTGAAGTGATAGTATGGGTCCCCACAAGCTGTATGTCCCCATCACTGTTTTCAGCCTCAGACTGAGACAGTACTGTCTAGGGGAAAGAGGGTAAACAAAGACAGCAGGAGAAAACATAGAAAAGCTCCTCTGTTTCAGCTTCTTTCGGATGCCATTATCTAGGGTCCATAACCTGAAGATGTAAGTGCAAGATTGAACCCCCATTCCTCAGCTTTCTTCTACTGGACTTGAGCACCTGCTCCCATCTCCCCATCCTTTGCCCCATCATCCACTGTGCTCTTGGTCCCATCCCTTCCTGCTCCCTCAAGGATGTTGCTGCTGTAATGATCGTCTGTCTTACCTTCATCTGCACTTCCCCTCTCTTTCCATTACTCTCATTAGCCTACACATGTTACATTCCCTATCTTTAAAAGACAAAAATATATTTCCTAATTCCACATTCATTTCCACCTACTGTCCCATTTCTCAGCACCCTTCCCAGCAAAACTCATTTAAAGAGTTGGCTTTCTTCCTTTGGGTTCTTTCCTCAGCCTGTTCCTTCCAGGCTTGATCCCATTGGGACTGCTTTAGTTAAACCAGCAGCATTTGAAACAATCAATGCCTTCTTCCTGAAAACGCTTTCTTCCTTTGACTTCCACAGTGTTATCCTCCCCGCCCCCAGCCTGGTACCTCCTTTGTAATTCCTTTGCCACCTCCTCTGCATGACCTCTAAGCATTGGAGCATGCTAGACTCAGGCTTTAGCCCATTTCTTTTCTCTTTTGACACACTATCCCTTGAAAATCTCGGCCAGACCTATTGCTTTAAATATAATCCATATGGCAGGGACTCCTAAATCTGTCTCCAGCCCACCTGGAGTCTCTTACCCACCCTTCTTCCTAATTGTGGGCTGGTTTACCTCTGTGTCTCTTACCCACCCTTCTTCCTAATTGTGGACTGATTTACCCTAGCACCTACTTGATGTCTTCAGAGATGTCTGTTAAGGATCTCAGCCTTCATATGGCCCACATAAAACTTGGTTTCCTGCTTTCTTCCCATACTAGTCCACTCTACTCTGACCTATCTAACTCAATAAATAGTACTACTTTCTGCCCAGTCTCTTGCATCTAAAGTCTAGGAGTTACCTTCCTTACTCCCCTTTCCTCACCACCGCATCCAGTATGTCAGTGAGTCTTGATACATATCCAATTCTCTGAGCATATCCAGTTCTCTCCAGCTTAACTGCTGTCATTCTCATACAAGCTGTCATCGCTCACCTGCCAAGGGGACTCACCCATGGGACCATGGTCAGTGACCTTACACTCTCACCCCACCAGCACTGAGCCTCACCTGAAGTAGCCTGGTCTTCCTACTTCTACTCCCACCCACTTTTAGTTCTTTACATGGCAGCCAGTGGCCCTTTTGAAAATACAAATGCGGTCATGTCATTCCTTGTCTTAAGATCCTCTTTGGGCTTCTTGAGGGCTTGAGGGAAAATCTACCCATGCATACAAAATTTAGAAACTTTATTGGTGATGTCTGTCCCTAGACTTGTATTGAGTCCTTTCTCTTAGTTTCACTTGCTTATTTTGTATCTCCTACTTCCATTTTTCTCTGTCCCCTCTGCCTTCTACATGCTGAGTAGAGTGTGGTTTCGGAGATGGGTCACAGCTTCTACTCCTAAAAAGTAGAACCCCATCTTCCTCGTGGCCTTGCATTCCCCACAGGCTTGGTCTCCAGCTCTTAATCCCTCCGCAGGATCCCAAGGCATGTTTAAGCCCAGGGCCACAGCAAGCACAGCCACTGTTGACCCCTGCTTTGCATCCCTCAGTCCCACATTGTGCCTCCTAAGGGATTCCTGTGTTTTAATCCAAAGGAGTGTCACTCCTATAGATCTCAAGTGAAGCTGTTCTTGTTGAGTACTCAGAGCTGGTGCCTTCTCCCAGGATCTTGCCTTCATCAGCCTTTGGGATCAGCACTGCTTCAGTCACAGCTCTGTCTGCCACCTCTTCCCCACAGCCATGAAAGGGACCCTGGAGTACTGTTTTCCTCTGTTACTCTTTTCTTTCCCCTCAAATAGCTTGGCTTTGCTTTTGAATCCAAACTGCTGCTTCTCTTTTTGTTGTTGAGCCCATGTGATGACAAAATTAAATACATCCTGTAGCCTTCACCTGGGTGAGTGGGACAATTTCCTGCCATCATTTGAACTGCCATAGTCTTGTGAGTCTTCTCTTCCTTCATATCATCCCTTAAATCCTAATCCCATAAATGTACCAGGTTTGTTTTCTCTCAGCACACCTTACCTGCTTCCTTGTAATCACAATATCACCTTGGAACTCTAGCCAGCACTGAGTTTGCCCCTTGGTTGGTCTGTATCATGTGTAACCACATTAAGTAATTGTCCTGTCAGTCAGCCAGAGCAGACACCCCATTTTCTTTCACTCTTGACAAATCCCCTGTCCAGTGTTAAAAGAGGACTCTCAGTTCCCAACTCTGCCTCCCCAGGACCTTCTTCTAGTCTGCTTTTTTCTTTCTGTGCTATAACTAAAATCTAAAGTATCTAAACACTGTCAGGAGGAGGCCCACACTATTGATTTCTTTTAGAAAGAGATCAAGAACATGCTGTCTTCTACAGCTCAAACACACTGTTGCTCTCACATCTGTGGGACCTCACGGTTCTGATGGTTTTAAGGCCCAGCCTTCATCCTGGCTGAGACACAGTATAAGCTGTGCTGGAAGGGAACTGTAGAAGAAAAAAAGTATTCACCCACCAGTGCCCTAAAAACCAGTATTAATACCTGGCTGATGTGAGCCTTTTAAAAAAAAAAAAAGATGTGGGGTACAAGTCAGGATTACGTATACAGGTGGTCATTGTACAGGTAAAGTTTGAGCCTACCTTTGGTCCCCACTTTACATGGTTTGAGATCAGGTATCCTTATTAATGTTATGTGCCCGGCCTCCCCCCTTTCAACCTGCTTCTTAGCCTGTGGTAAGCCTTAATCAGATTTTTTGTTTAAAAAAATGTTTTTCTGAAGAGAAAGCCCAGAACACCACTCGCCAGGGAATCCCAGGGCTCCTAGTGAACAGGTAGAAAAACACTAGTCTGGGGCATGTCCTAGATCTACCACTTGTATAATTCTCTGTTAAAATGACCTCACTGTTGTTTGTAGAAGGATTACTGAATGGTCATACAGAAAAGCAAGGAGAGTCACTAAAATTGACTGTTAACTCTTTTTACTATTCTTAACGTTTTCCAAATATTTTCTAATGACCATATAGTACATGTATGGTTGAGAATTTAAAAATTGCCACTAATGAAGAATTTCAGGTCTTACCCCAAAATGCTCTAGAGAAATGGACAGTATAAGTGTGTTTTGTTTTATTTACATATTTATGCTTTGACTTGTTCTACATACATTGAATAAATTCATTTACCAGATACTTACTGATGTGCCAGGCAATGTGCAAGGTGCTGGGAACACAAAGATGAAAGACACGGCCTTCCCCACCAGGAGCTGTGGGGGAGTTGAGCCAGGTGCAAGCAAAGACAGACAGTAAACCGTCTCCTGCTCCCTAGCAAGGACAGAAAGACAAGTGTTAGCAATGTTAAGGTACCATTACAGATTAAAGAGGTAACGATGAAAGGGAGAAAAAGATACTGTGGTCTGGACTGTGGTGAATCACCATGACTGGGTAGGATGGGGCTGGGTTTCTGACAGATGTAAGAATTGGAACAAAAACTTTGACTCCTGCTCTCCCTCCCTCCAGCCATGAGTGTTGGATACCAGTTAACTTCTGCTCTCCCTCCCTCCAGCCACTGAGTGTTGGATTCTAGTTAACCTGGGGAGGATCAGAAGTTACCGGAATGATGTGAAATAATGTAATGATCCTCTTGAGTTTTCTATACCTTGGATGTGTCAGGGTAAGAGGTGTATTGAGAGAGAGTCAGGCTGCTCATGGGTCAGGTGGCCTCTACATGTGGTAGGTACCCTGAGCCCCTCACCTCTCCCATTTGTCGCTCCAGGAGAAGTGTGCCCAGTACTGGCCATCTGATGGACTGGTATCTTATGGAGACATCACAGTAGAGCTGAAGAAGGAGGAGGAGTGTGAGAGCTACACCGTCCGAGACCTCTTAGTCACCAACACCAGGGTAAGAGGGATAGTGGGTGGTCGTCTCCCACAGGGAAAGCATGGTTGTCTCTGCCTCCCTGATCCCCCTTCCTCCAAAGGAGAACAAGAGCCGGCAGATCCGGCAGTTCCACTTCCATGGCTGGCCTGAAGTGGGCATCCCCAGCGATGGAAAGGGCATGATCAGCATCATCGCAGCCGTGCAAAAGCAGCAGCAGCAGTCAGGAAATCACCCCATCACCGTGCACTGCAGGTATGGCTCACCTCAGCCTCAGAAGGGGAGAGAGAAAGTGAGGACAGGCAGACTAGAAAGGATGGGAGTGTGTGTCAGACTGAGGAAAGCCAGCCAAGAACAGAATGGTGATGAGCACATGGCAGTCAAACTTAGTGATCAAGACAGGGCCGCATGATGAGAGTGAACTTTGGAGTTTGAACTTGGCATATTAAGTGCTAAGGGATGAATACCATTCAGATCCTGTGCAAGGGAACACTTGGGGTGGTGATGGGGTGCAGGAGAGCAGCAGGGAGACTGGCAGTAGAGACACCAGTTGAGCTGTGCAGGGTGAGGGTCTCACCTCTGTAAGAAGCACAGGAAGAGAAAACAGAGGAAATATGAACAAGACTAAGAACTTAGGGTGAAAGAGAAGAGGAGTCAAAGGTGTCTCCCAGGCTTGAGCCTGGATTACTGATAATGGTTGGTATGACCAACAGAAGAAAAATGGTAAGGAAGCTTGTTTAGGAGGAAAAGTTTGTGTTTTGGGTATGTTGTTGGAGATCATATTTTAGAGGGAAAAAATTGCACTCCTTTACTTAGAATCCTAACAATGGCTTACAAGGTCCAGTGTGACCTGAGGACTCCCTGCCCAGGGCAGGTAGGGGTGTACCTCAGTAGGTGTTTCTAGGGTTCTGACCCCACCACTCCTCTCCCTTCCTCCCTCCATCAGCTGCTACAGCCCTGAGATGCTCAATTGCCAGGCAATCATAGGGCTTCATCTGAGCCTTCTCTGAGCACCCTGCGTAGAACCTACTTTTCTTTTTCCTTCTAGTACTGCATATCTTATTGTCAGGGAATACTGCTAAACCCCACAGTCCCCTACCTTAGAGCAGGCACTCACTAAGTGTCTGGTGAGTGAGTCAACTGATGACATTGAACAGGGGGTCAGTGTCAAAGTCAGAGTCTAGATTCCTTGGATTTAGAAAGAAAACAAGAGACATGGAAAATAATAAGCAGATGCCAGTGCAGAGGGGCAGGGTTTGTCAGGGAAAGGAAAAGGCGGGACACAAACTAGTTCCAACCCAAGCAAGTAGCAGGTCAGGACAACCCAGGCAACATTTGTAGGTGGCCAGAAAGGGCTCAGTGCTAGCGGGGTGTGAGTGAGGGTCATCCCCACAGTCCCACAACAAGTCCCTCTACAAGCACATAGGGCCATGCAGGAAGGGCAGCAGGGGGCACTGCCTCCACCCAGGGCTCCTCCAGGCTGGGTGGAGTCCACAGGGCAGAGGTGACCACAGGCCTGTGCCCACCCCAAAAGCTCCGCTGGATTACAGACCTTCCCAGGAGCCCCAGTCTGAGCTTGTGTCTTCCCTCGCTTCTATTACTCACCCTCTTGGTGCAGAGGGCCATCACAGGTGTGGTAAGAGTCTGCTCTGTTGCAGCGCTGGGGCAGGAAGGACAGGGACCTTCTGTGCTCTGAGCACCGTCCTGGAGCGCGTGAAAGCAGAGGGGATTTTGGATGTCTTCCAGACCGTCAAGAGCCTGCGGCTACAGAGGCCACACATGGTCCAGACACTGGTATGCTTCTCACGTATTTGTCCATGCCACCACACTGTCTGTAGTTCACTGTCAGGCCCAGCTCAGGGAGGAGGCTCTTCAGAGGGGCCCACCCAGTAGTCTGAAGACTGTCTAACCACAGACCCACCTTTCTCTGAGGTATCCCAGACAGACAGGAAGCTCCTTGGGAGATAGGATATAGCCCCTGGCACCAGAAGATGTGACAAGTTGTGGTGGGGGGTACTGGGCTTGACTGCACTTCTTGGATTCTGGGAGGGGAAGATCTAAGAGTACCTGCCTTTGCTCTGCTTGGACTCCCTGTTAAGAGATCTGACTCTTAACAAGCTAAATGTAACAGCTTTTCCTGAAATCCTTAGAGCTAGAAATGTTTAGGGGAGGAAAATAAAATTGAATGTTAGGAGGTTTGGGAGAAGGTGAAACTTTGAGAGCCAGGGCACACTTAGCCACACTGTCTCCCAGCCCAGCATACTCACTTGTAACCTCCGCAGGGCCTAGGACTCTCCTCGTCAACTCCGTTTGTAGAGGGTTTGCTGCACTCAGCCTAGAAGAAAAATGCTGTCAGAACTTGGGCAGACCAGGGCTAAGGTTGAAGGCCAAACACATTCATTTCCTCTCAGTATTCCACTTTCAAAAAAATGGGTCTGTTAAGAACTGCAAGCACTGCATGCTCTTCCATAACCCTGGCTCTCCCCGTCTTTCACTCTCCAGGAACAGTATGAGTTCTGCTACAAGGTGGTGCAGGAATATATTGACGCATTCTCAGATTATGCCAACTTCAAGTGAGCAGCGACAAGGGTTTCGTGGACTAGAAGGGTTGCCTTTAATATTTTGTAATATTCTGTTTTGTTAATATACCCCAAATTGTGTATATATCTTATAACTGTTTTAGAAATTGGTACATAGGCTTCTATTACCTATTAGGTGGAGATTTTATATGTAAATGTGTTAGCACTGATAGTCCTTTTTCCAATGTTTTATTGGGGAATTAAATAGTGTGATGTTTGAATTGATATCGTGAAATCCTCAGCCTGGAAACTGGGCTGGATTGTTCTTTGATTACTACATCTTTTCCTAAAGAAGAGAATCACAATTCATTCCAGGTAGCTCAGCACCAACAAAGAAAAAAAGCACAAAGTTCTCAGAGCTCTTGAGGAAAGAGGTTGTCCCTGTACTACCGTGCACTGTAAATATCCCTCCCTTCTCACCCTGTCACCAACATCATGGGAGTAATGGGACTAGAATGGTATCTCTGGCACCACACTAGGGACTGTCAGGTAATAAAAGCTTTGACTCCCTGAGGAAATGTCTCTCCCTTTGTCTGGGGTGGGGCAGCCACATAGACTGGGACTCTCCTAGGTTACTCCTGGGCCTGCTGTTACTGTTTTCTCTCAGCTGGCCACCAAAAGGCCACAGTTCGCCAGCGCTTCTTGTCCACCAAGTGCAGCTCCTCCACCTCTTTGGGTAATCTCATCTTTGGTACATGGTCCCAGCCAGCCTCACTCCTTGGGGAAGATGGCAGGGTCCTCTCTGAGTCTCCCTAAGTGCAGGGGCACAAGGGAGAGAGGAATTGATTCAACTTTGGAACTGAGGCCAGTGTGACCTCTTCATGCTTTGGTTGGTGCTTTGCTGCAGTGTTATCTGGATTGTGTCATTCAGTCCAGGATAACTCTTTATATCCACATGTATTATGTTTCATTGCTTCCATTTTCTTTCATGTGTTCTTAGTTCCAGAAGAGTGTGGAAGTATCTCAGATCCAGGACCAGGATGGTGGGAGTATTATATTCCAACTTGGTTTTAAGCCTGACATGTTAGACAAAAGTATTGAACTTTTATGTCTTAAAGAAGGTGAGCTGGGCATGGTGGCTCATGCCTGTAATCCCAGTACTTTGGGAGACTGAGGCAGGAAAATCACTTGGGTCCAGGAGTTCAAGACCAGCCTGGTTATTATAGGGAGACAAAAAGAGAGAGTGGGTGTTCATTTATTTCTCACATAACAGTCTGCCCTGTCTAGAGATCCAGTAACCTTAGGATGTTATTCTCATAGTCAGGTTGAAGCTAAGTCACTACCATGTCCATCCTACAAACTGGAATGAGGAAAGAGCATGGAAAACAAGTCACTTATGTTTAAGGATATGAAGCTAAATCTGTACTTTTCATTTTCACTCATATTGCATTGGCTCCCTAAGCAGATTTTTCACCTGGTCACAACCACACCTAACTGCAACAGGTGCTGGAAATGTAGTCTTTAGTTGGAGGCACAGCTAGGAGGATGGGTCTGTCTGTTGCCTCCAGATCTCATAAGAAGCTCATCCCAGGTACAGGAGAGTGAGCTGCTTGCCATGGCTGTCAGGCAGGGCTGAGGACACCTGTGGTTCTTGGGCCTTTCTTGAAGAACCCATACAGGCTCTGGGTTCAGAGGCTTCCAGAGTGAGAGGCGGCATCTCAGCCAAGTGCATGGAAGCACATTCAGGGGTCAGTAGTGCTGTGCTTCTAGGAGGAGGTGGAACTTGAACCGTACCCACAGGATGCTGGAAATTTAAATGAATAAAAAGGAGTAAAGGAGGCGAGACACAGTGGCTCACACCTGTAATCCCAGCACTTTGGGAGACCAAGGCAGGAGGATTGCATGAGTCCAGGAGTTCAAGACTACCCTAAGTGATATAGTGAGACGTCATCTCTACAAAAAAGCAAAAAATTAGCCAGGCAGGTTGGCACGTGCCTGGAGTCTCAGCTACTAGGTGGCTGAGGCAGAAGGATGACCTGAGCCCAGAGATCGTGGCTGCAGTGAGCCATGGTCATGCCACATCTCTCCAGCCTGGGCAATAGAGTGAGACCCCAACTCAAAAAAAAAAAAGGCCAAGTAGAACCACATTGCAGAGCCTCGAGGTTCAGGCAAAGCCATTAGTTAACACGCAGTGGCTCCAGGAGGGGAGCCCAGTTGTGTACCACGTATCCAGGATGTTTTTGTGAAGGAAGTGGCTCTCCAACAGACCACCTCTTGCAAGAGGTGACCATAAGTCATTAGAGGCACTTGACTGTTCTGAAGAAGTTAAGGAACTCCAAGAGACAGTGAACTCAAGACTGTTTCCCAATTAAGCAAAGATAAAATCTGGGAATTTTTTGGTAAGGGGTGCCAGATTTGAGGAGACCCTGGCTTCATACAGGCTACCCTCTGTTTCCTCTGTGTGGCCAAGTCCGGCCATATTTGGGTGTTGGGTCCACAAGCTGTTCAGTGAACATGCAGGTGAGGCCATTGACAGACCCCTGGGCTGCCTGCCCACCTCCCAGCAGGCTGCCTTACCTCCTGTCACCCGACCTGGCCTTGAACGGGGCTCACAAGTGTGTTCTGGCCATCTATGCTTCCTGCTGAACACCATGCCAATGTCTCGGTTAGGCTGATATTTTAAATAGCACCCAGTTGCTAAACAGATGTCTTCAAGCCGGAATTAGCTCAGCTCCTAGCTTCTCTCCTCTCCCACAGTTTATAGACATATTCCTCATCCCTTAACTCCTCTCTCTTCACTCTCTTACGTTCTACTCAGGGCTGTGTGTTTGCAAGAGACCTAAACCTGACAGGAACTAGTGTAGGCCAAAAGGAAAATGTGCTGGGAATCACATAGCCCAGTTGTATGGGAAGGGCAGGGTGACTACTACATCCAGGGCCCACTGCGCAGCCAGTCAGCTGTGACCCAAGGGTACGAGAGCAGAGGCAAGTATTTCTCTGCAAGTAAAGAGTGACAGCCCATGCCCACCACACACCCAAAGTGCTGGGTCCTGCCACATAGAGATCTCACTTCTTCCAGGCAGTCCCTTCTGGGTTTAACTTTCCTTCATCACCCCCTGTCCCAAACACTCAAGTCTCTTTCAATAAAAATAAAGCTAGAAATAAAGAGCATTTCCCCCAGTCCTAAGTTCTTCCCCTTTACACAGACTTCTCTTCCTCACTTCATTCCCACCCATTCCTTCCCCTGCTCACTAAGGTGGCCTTGGTGCTAAACCCCAGGCATTCAGTCTTCTCATCTTCCCATTTCCCAGGCTGCATCCTCAAGCTACTGCTCTTGAGGCCTAGAAAGCCCTCACAGCCCTCCCTGACCCAAGAAGGATTATGGCCTGGAGAAGTTTCTTCTGACTCTTATTCTTACCTTTAGCTGCTCTCCTTTCTCAGAAATCAAGATTCCAGGCCTTTCTTCGTGGACCCTCAGCTCTCCTCCAATCCCTGGTTCCCCCAACCCCAGGTCGTAGGGCCCAGAAGCACCTGTCTCCAGCTGCCCACAACCAGGAGCCCACCATCCTTTCTTCCTGCCCACTCTCATTCCCCATCCCCACTGTGCTCCAGTCCCACGGATCCACTGGCAGCTCCTGCTTGCCCCTGCGCTGTCCTTGTGCTACAGTAGCCCACTGCTACCATCCCCGGCTTCTGTGACTAGCTAATTCATCTTCATCCTTCACCCCCGGCCATGTGCTCACGGTTTGTGCCACTCTGCTCCCACAGCACCTGAGCATTCACTCAGCTCTAAAGCTCTGCTGAGCAGCTCCCAATTGCACTGTCTTCGTATCCTTAGGACTGAGCATTGGTTGGAGCTCTGTGGTGAACAGAGACAGCTTTCTGTGTTCTGATGAGAGGGATACCAGAGTTGATACGTCTGGGAAGGATGTGAAACATTTCTGAAAAGCTAAGAATGTTGCCAGAAAAAAAGGGATCAGAGCTTTCCCTGGGAAACTCGCTTCTGGTTTGGGTTTTTCAGGAAAAACCATAATCAAATTATAGAAAAAATAAAGGCACCCCATTCCTCTTTTAAAATAAACATCAGGGACTTTGAATAAAACATTCTGTAAATCCAAACCAGAACTAAGCTAGTTTATTGAGCTCAGTCATTTTTGCTAAACCGCAAAGCAACTGTTTTCCTAAAAATCGCCTGGTGAACAAAGTATATATTTCTCAAAACAGTTTAATTGAACTACTGTCCACACATCTTCAGGTTCCTGCCCATCCTGCCTCAGTAGCTGAAATCCAGGTGCCCAGAACCAACTGGTGTCTGTTATGCCTCCCCTCTCCCATCTGTGTCACAGAATTTGACGTACCAGCTCTCCTGGTGACTCTGGTCACCATGATCCCAAGCCTGACCCTGTCCCTCCCATTTGCTGTCCAGCCCAAATGCCTAGATTGGCTATTAACCCTGTAAACAGCCTCTGACCCCAGAGGTTGGTGCCTGGCAGTGAAAGCTGAGCTGCTGACGCAGACTGGGGGGCAAGAGCCTATTGCAGGCAATCCAGGCTAGGTATGCCAAAATCCACAAATAGTTCTGGGTTGAGCACAGGATTGTGGGGGAGGGAGGCCTTGAGGGACAAAATTATTCCACCTCCTGCTAATAGCCCAGGGGAGGCTGCACTGCCCCTCAGCTGGGCCCTCTCTCATGGGCTCATTTCTTGGAGGAGAGAAAGACTGATTCTTTTTTTTTTTGAGTTGGAGTCTCACTCTGTCACCCAGACTGGAGTGCAGTGGCCGCTCCCGGTCACGGCAGCCTCGACCTGCTGGGCTCCAGCGATCCTTCTGCCTCAGCCTTCCAAGTAGCCGGAATTACAGGCGCGCGTTACCACGCCCGGCTGATTTTTTGATTTATTGTAGAGATGAGGTCTCGCTGCCCAGGCGGGTCTTGAACCCGCGGGCTCAGGCAATCCACTCACCTCAGCCTCCCAAAGGTGCGGGATTACAGGCTGAGCCACCCAGCCCGACTAGGACTGATTCTTAATAGAAACTGCCCCACCCAAGCTACTTCCATCTGGAGTGACCCAGCCCCAGTGCCCATGTATGTGGATATCAAGTCATTCCATCCAGCCCAGGTGAGCAAACGGAAGCTCTCAGAGGATGCTTACAGCCTCCCACATATCTTTGAATAAGCTGCCGGGCTGTCTGTTCTTAGGCCTCACTTTTCCACTAGGAAAAACCCTGAGCTGGGTGGGAGTCAGGGAAATCCCTCAGGTAATGTCTCTCCAGGCCACAATTCCCTTCTTGGGTCAGGGAGGGCTGTGAGAGCTTTCTAGGTTAAGAGCAGGAGTCCCATTACTTGCCCCTGGGAAGATGGGAAGGGAGCATCTGTCTGGTGACCTCAGGGCCACGGCTGCCTAGTGTGTGTTCATGGAATGGATGCTGTGGGACGGGAACTGGGCGGCCAGTTGCTCCCGCTCCTCTCTTTGAAGACGTCACAGGAGTCTGGCTGGAGAGACGGGGGTGGAGCTGCCTGGTCAATAAATCCTGGGGCTGTCTGGCTAGGGTCTCACACCCAGCCGCCTGAAGGAGCCGCATCATCCTCAGCTCTCCCCTGGTGAGTGAGGAGCCCTCCAGGGCTGGTGCTCCTGGATGGAGCTCCATCCTGGATGCATGGTGCAGGGCCCCTCTTCCCCCCTCCCAAGCCCCTTCCAGCCCTGAGCCATGCCCAGAAAAGCCCCTTTTCTTCTCTCCCCAACAACTTTACTATAAATTCCTGTGTTTGCTGCCCCCGGCTTGGGAGACACGAGGGGTGGAAGCGCTGGCCCCCATTATTCCCACACTCCCAGCTACCATGGAGGAGGGCAGGCCACAGAGAAAAGGGGCTGCAAATGCCCCCCTTGTTGTCTGTCTCACGAAGAACTCCCCAGACCATCCACCAGCTTTCTTCCACTTCTGGAGCTCCCTGAAGGAAGGAGGAATGGGTCTGGAAGATCCATCGGGAGGGCCCTCAGAGCTGGCAGGAGGGTTGCTTTGGGCCCTGGGGGAAAGCTGGCCTCCTGGTGCATCCTCCCCTGCTGGGCCAGGATTCCTCGGGGTTTAGATCCTTGGAGGCCTGGGATGAGAGGGAGCAGAGGAGAGAGCATTAGGAAATACTAAAGGTGCCCCTAAGATGCCAGTTGTCCAAGGTGGCCTTAGAGGGAGAGGATATGTGTAGGAGTGTCAGACTCTGAGTGGTTTCCACTGTCCATGAGAGCAGCCCTGCCATGGCCAGCTCCAGGCTAGGCCTCCTGCTGCTGCTGCTGCTGCTGACTGCCCACCCTGGACCCTCGAAGGCTCAGCACTGGTCCCATGGCTGGTACCCTGGAGGAAAGCGAGCCTCCAGCTCATCCCAGGACCCACAGAGTGTCCTTAGGTCCCCAGGTGGGTGATGAGTCTCCCCAGTCTGGGTGAGAGGAAGAAGGTGCTGGCTGGGGGTCTTCTACCTGCCCTGAGCCCAAGCCCTGAAGTGGGGGTAGGGAGGGCAGGCTGCAACCTCACTTCCCTTCTAAGGAAGGGACCTGGACACTGCAGCAGGCAGCCCAGCTCAGACAGCCCATAGCCTCCCAAGTGATGCTCTGGATCCCCCAGAGGACAGCGCACCCTGGAAAGGCAGGACCATAGCCAAGTGGTCCCTCCGCAGGATGCAGCACCTGGCACAGACACTACTGGTGAGTGGGGTGAGAGGGCCCCAGCATTCAAGACCAGCCACTGGTCACCAGTGGCCATTGTGGCTAAGAATTGGGGCCCGAGGGGCATGGAAAATGAGATACCACTGGGATGCGCCCTCCACAGCACCCCCAGCCGTTTCTCTGTGCCCTTGCACACAGCAGGTTGCCATCCGCTAATCCTTCCTATTTCCCCAGGAGAATTCTAGACAACTTATAAAATGCCTGTTTTCGCTTAAAAATCAGAGTCACGCCGGGCTCGGTGGCTCAGCCTGTAATCCCGTGCCTTTGGGAGGCTGAGGTGAGTGGATTGCCTGAGCCGGCGGGTCCGCGACCCGCCTGGGCAGCGAGACCTCATCTCTACAATAAATCAAAAAATCAGCCGGGCGTGGTTAGCGCGCGCCTGTAATTCCGGCTACTCGGAAGGCTGAGGCGGAAGGATCGCCGGAGCCCAGCAGGCGAGGCTGCGGTGGCCGGGAGCGGCCACTGCACTCCAGTCCGGGCGACAGAGTGAGACTCCGACTCAAAAAAAAAAAAAAAAAATCAGAGTCACTAGTGAAGCAGAAGATAATTATACTAAAAATCCTCCATTAGTAAGACAGTGGTGGCATGGGGTTCCATAGGCATCTTGACAGTCAAGCGAATGTGGGCAGACCCCGGGCCCGGGGAAAGAGGTGAGGGGTGTAACGTCACTCAAATAGGCAGCAGGACCCACAGTCACCAACGTACACTGAGAACGACTCGGGGACTGCAGAGCTTCCCAAGACCACAGCAGATGACGGGTGTGGAGAAATGGTTACTATTTTGTAAATCGAACATATTTAGGGTGCATCAGAGAAGCACGAGAACGAAAGAGGAGGTAGTAAATTCCTGGGAGGCAACGCCTTCTCGCCTAATCCAAGTAGGTGTGAGCTCAGGTTTTATGTATCAGGCTCGCTTAGGCTGGACGAGGCCGCGTGCCCAGGAAGCCGGGGGAGCCCACGCTGGGTCATCAGACTCCTGTGGGAGGCAGGAGGGGACCCGAAGGGGGGAGGCTGCGAGGGCCGCAGCTCGGAAGTTACGTGACCAGTGTCCCGCCGCACGGCCGCCCCTTTCCCTCCGCAGACCGCAGCCGGAGCGCCGCGCCCCGCCGTCCTCCAATAAAAGTGTGAGATCCCTGAAGCTGTTGCCTCGAGTCCTCTCCTTCATCCCCTCCCTCTTTCACCCCTGCTTCTCCGCATCGTGGCTGGAGAGACGCGGGCCCTGCACCGCAGGCGGGAGGGACGGCGGGACGGGCCACCGCCCAGCAGGGGGCGCCCAGTCAGAGTCGGGGGCTGGCCTGCGGGCTGTCCGCAGAGTGGCAGCGCAGC
>NW_007064543.1:191329-203132 GCF_000164805.1 Carlito syrichta | reverse complement strand
CGGTGGACCCCGTGGAGTTCTTCGTGCTGACCGAGCGGTACCAGCAGTACCGCCAGACCGTGCGCGCCCTCAGGTGTGCTACCGGGGGGAGGTGGCCGTCCGCGCTCTCGGGGGACCGTGGGGGTGGGCGGAGGGGGTGCCGACTCAGCGCTTCCACTCAGGCTCGAGTTCGTGTCCGAGGTACGGAGGAAGGCTCACGAGGCCCGAGCCGGGGTCCTGGCGGAGCGCAAGGCCCTGGAGGACGCCACCGAGCACCAGGACCTGATGACCTGGAACCAGGCGGAGAACCGGCGGCTGCACGAGCTGCGGTGCGTGGGGCGGGAGGCGGGGCAGGGCTGCCTGGCGTCGCTGCGGAAAGCCCGGCCCCCGCTCAGGCTCGGCCCCTTGCTCCTCGCAGGATAGCGCGGCTGCTGCAGGAGGCGCGGGAGCAGGAGCAGCGGCAGGCCGAGGAGCAGGCCCGCAAGGCCCAAGAGGCGCAGGCCTGGGCGCAGCTCAAGGAGCGAGAAGTGCTGCAGCTGCAGGTGGGCAGCGTCTCCAAAGCAGGGGCGGGCTCGAGCCGGGGCTCGGCTTGGCGGCAGTGGGACTTCTGGGCACCGCGCAGGGGGGCGCTGGCCTCTTGCAGAGACTTAGAGAAAGCTGGCCCGTGAGCACTTGGGAGAGAAGGAGCGTGCCTGTCAGCAAAGACCCAGGGTGAGCATAGAAACTGGCAAGTATTCAAGTGCCTAGTAGGTGGTAAGCCGTGCCTGTGGGAGAGACCTGCGTTCCACAAAGAGGTTGTATTTTGCCTTCCAGGTGATAAAGTCATGAAGCCATAAGTATTCTAAGCTGAGATTGGCAGGTATGAGACTTAAGTTTGCCAGTTAGGACTAAGCCAGAGAGAACGGAGGAGGCTTGAATTAAGTGATAGAGAGGATAGTGTACAATATACACTTTTCGGGAGATAGCAACACTAAATGCCCAGACTTAGTACCAGGCAATATATCTGTGTAACAGAACGGCACTTGTACTCCTTAACTATGGAAATAAAAACATAAAGTAATAGAGGCGGAAGGATGAGTTGCAGAGATTCAGAGGGGACCAGGAAACACTGACGGACTGATTCCACCCAGCAGGACATGAGATTTTCATAGCTGGCGCTTGGAGTTGTGGCTGAGGTATGGGGCAAGTGATTGAGAAAGAAGAATATGGCCAGGTGGTCTGATGTTATTCCACTGGAAGGGGTGTTCAAAACAGACCTGGGCTCCAGGCATCTTTCCCCAGGGACAGCTGGAGCCGCTGGCTCAGTGGGGGAGAGGCCAGCAGACTGCAGTGCGGGCTGGCTAGCCTGTCCCGGGGCTCCCATTAACTGGCTTTTTCTCTCCCAATAGGAGGAGGCGAAAAACTTCATCACCCGAGAGAACCTCGAGGCGCGAGTGGAAGCAGCGTTGGACTCCCCAAAGAGCTACAACTGGGCCATCACCAGAGAGGGACTGGTGGTCAGGCCACAGCACAGGGGCTCCTAGGGAACCAGTAAGAACAGTGCCCACCCAGGGACCATGTGTGTGGGACAGGTGGATTGAGTCCTACCTGGAATAAAGCAATCAGTGCTTCTTATGAGGAAGGCTCATCTTTCTCCAGTATGGCCTTCACGTTCTGGCCTCTGCACATATCACTGGGTCAAAAACTCCCAAACACAGTGCCCTGTTCTTCCCCCATGTACAGCCTTAGCACAGCACCAGACCTTAGAGTGGTTTCATTTCACAGAGAATCAGACTGGCTCACACCCCCTCAGGCAGGTCATCTGAGTATCCTCAAGGACAGTGATTGACAAATTACAGTCCATGTGCCAAATGTGGCCTGCTTCCTGGTTTTGTAAATAAAGTTTTATTGGAACATGGTCATGCCCATTCACTGACTCCTTTTATACCACAATGGCAAAAATGAGTAGTTGCAACAGAGACCATATGACTTGCAAAGTCTAAAATATTTATTTGACTTTACAGAAAGTTTGCTGATCTCTGATCTGGGGCTTTAGGACTCTAGCCTGGAGCAGGTATCACCCGATACCTGAGCCACAAACTAACTATTGTCCAAGGACCTGCTTCTCAATCCTGGGCTTTACTGGCCAGGATCTGATATATCCAAGACTCAGAAGGTGAAGAAGAGACCCCATTTCTTCTGGTGGCTCTCTCCATCTGTGGCCTCAGTGACCCACCACTGCCCTGGTATCTCCAGCATCCTTGGATCATCCACCAGAATGATGCTGGCAGGGGATGTCTCATTGACTAAAGTATTATTACAAAATCAGTGTGTTATGGCAAGCAATTGACCAAACCTTGTGGGTACCAGGAATATTTGTGATTCAAGTTTGTAAGGTTGAAGAAATGATCATATAGGTCCATGACGGCTATTCAGATGCAGATCCTCAAGCAACATCCAAGATGAGGTTGAAAAAATCTTTTGAGCCAGAGCTACTGTCCTGTGCTGCCATCCACCTGAATGGTCCCACTACCACCAGAGGAAAAAGAACAAAAACTAGCTTCTTTCCGTGACTCCCACGTTGTAGAGAGGACCTGGGGACTCCAAATGAATAATAACCTTTCAGGGCAAATAGGCAGCTCTTGTGGCAGATGAGGAAGCAGGTATATTGAGTTGCAAGCAGAGGTGGTGCCTTGCACCCCATGCCCCTCAGCACTGTAGCCCTGAGAGCCATGGCTTCCTGCCCAGGCTGGTAGTGGCTCTTGTCTTCCCTGGCACTCATTCTGGCCAGAACACCTGCCTTCAAGTGCTCAGCGTGGCATCTGGAGTGAGCTGATGGGCACACATGGGCCATGGTCTGGCAGCCTAACGCTTTGTCATGGTGAAGAGTGGGCTGTCTGGTCCCCTTCAGTGGAAGCCTTTGATGTACTTTCACATGGGACACTGGGCCTATGTCAGGAAGTCCTGTTTTATGTAACAGACCATCCTGAACCGCCTCTCCTGCATCTTCCAGTTTTAGTCTTCCGAGTTCTCTGCACCAGGATCCAGACACAAGCTCTCTGTTCAGATAGAGGACACAATGTGACATTCTTGAAGCTCTCTCTGTCTTTGGGTTGATTTTCTTCACTGCTGTCCTTTAGTGTCCTGCATGAGGCTATAACTCAGCATTCACTATCAGCTGATGCCAGTATGTCATGCAGAGCTGCCGGTAAGTCAAGTTTCAGCATTTTTATTTTCTACCCACAGCCATCTTGCTGATATAGGTGTGAAAAGGCATCTTACTGCCACCTTCAGGATTAACTTAGCCCCAATACCATCTGCACCTGCTTCTAATGGATCAGAGTGCTGCTAGGTACACAGGTAAGCTATTCGATCCCACCTGGTCCAGGTGGTGGAGTCATGTGTTGTCCTGCAGTACAATGCCTAATCGCCACAGAACCCTAGTTCGCTAGCCTGATGGGCATGGCCTTGTCCCAAAACACCAGGGTCTCTGGATCCTTGCCTCAAGTCCCAAATCGGGTTTGGATCAGCCACAGACAATGTGAGCTCTGCAGAGTTACAAGGGTCAGAGTTGCCAGGATTGTGCTGCAACCTGGACCACTCAGAGAATCTTTTGCTCAAGGCCTCACTTGTGGGTGGTGGATTTGGGGTCTACCCACTGAAGGCATTTGGAGCAGAATACCCAAATGTAAGTGCTTTCACCACGATTTATGGAGGCCCACACACTGTACACAGTGGAGTAGACAAGGGTGAACCAGGGCACAGGTGCAATTGGTGTTCATTTAGGGGAGGGAAAAGTATGCTTACCCCCAGGAACTTGGCTGAGTCTCTTTGGGCAACTTTTTCCTGAGAACTGTCTCCCTAATCAAGCATAGATGTTTTACCAAGACACTCAGTATTCTTGTCCCTTCCGGTACTCCAGCATACACAGCATGACAGCAGTGAGGGCCCACCATGATGCCCTGGGGACAGATTGTCAAGGTGTTGAGGATGAGGTCAAGTAAGGCTGTAGAGTCATTCATCTCACAGGTTAGGGGTGAATGTATACTGCTGCCAGGTGAAGGCAAACTGCTTGTAGTGGTCCAAGTAGACAGGAAAAGCCAAGAATACGCTTGCCAGATTAATGGACACTGGGTGCCTCATTAATCCATTATGTCAAGGAGGCCACCCAAACCTAATTATCTGAGGTCATTCCCCCTATGTTTCCAGTGTGCTCCAAATTTTCTGCACAGAACAATCACAGGTGTCCAGTATTCCCTCAGCAGTTCAGGAAGGCTTCCCTCCAGGACTTGCCTTGTGCTTATTTCCTTAACTCTACAGTTCAGGCTACAGAGTGGAAATGGACACCTAGGAAATAACCCCATTTGACTGCTGAAAGAAGGGCAATTTTGGCAGGAAGAATCAAGCTTGGAATTCTTTTTCCTTCCCAAATAGAAGGTCAAAAGCAGTATTGTAACCTCAAAAACCTGAAACAGGCTGGTCAGGTGATGATGCTGATCATTTCCCTCATTAGGTGCTTTAGCAAGTATTTCCTCAGCACAGGTGAGTACATAAACAATACTTGTGAAGCATAATGAAGTATTATTCAGTGACATTGCTGGAGTCAACTTCATGACTGAGTTACAGGGCCTCAAGGTCAAGAACCTGAAAGGAAGAATCCCACAGTCATGCCACAAGAGGGCCCAGGACAGTGACTTTAAAAGGTCAAGGGGCCAGGGCACAGTGGCTCATGCCTGTAATCCCAGCACTTTGGGAGGCAGAGGCGAGAGGACTGCCTGAGCTCAGAGGTTAGAGATTAGCCTGGGCAACATGATGAGACCTCATCTCTATATCTTTAAAAAATCAGCCATGTAGGCTAAGCCCAGCAGGTCGAGGATGTGGTGGCTGTAAGCGTGCCACCGCACTCCAGTCTAACAGAAGCATTTTCAAGGGACTTTTTAAAATAAAGTGAAATGAAATTTAAGACAGTAATATATTTTGACAATTAGGGATTTATACTTTCTGAAATTCTGCAAGGTTAATAAATAACTATAAACATAGCATGTGACTAGCTGATTTTTTTCCTTGAGAAACATTCTGACACTCAAATGTAATTTTGTCTTAAGAGGAATATAGTTTAATTTCAACTTTTAATAATAGACAGCCGGGCTCGGTGGCTCAGCCTGTAATCCCGTGCCTTTGGGAGGCTGAGGTGAGTGGATTGCCTGAGCCCACGGGTTTGAGACCCGCCAGGGCAACTTGGTGAGACCTCATCTCTACAATAAATCAAAAATTAGCCGGGCGTGGAAGCGCGCACCTGTAGTTCCAGCTACTTGGAAGGCTAAGGCGGAAGGATCGCCGGAGCCCAGCAGGCCGAGGCTGCGGTGGCCGGGAGCGGCCACTGCACTCCAGTCTGGGCGACAAAGTGAGACTCCAACTCTAATAATAATAGACAAATTGTATTTGTCAAGAAAGTTTTCATGTACAAAAGGGGACCCAAAAAAACCCTGGAATTATTGTTTTTTGGTTTTTTGGAGGGCTGGTCCCTTGTAGAACAGGCTTTCCCCACTAGGTAGGTGTTCTAGGAAACTCATCAGCATCAGTGTACCAGCTAGTATTGTGAGAGGCTGTGTTTGGCTTCAGTGAATTTTTTTGGAGATTCTTTCAGTGAGTTTGCCCATTTCATGATGGATAATTTACACAAACAACCTGCCCACGTCACACTGAATGTTTAGCAGTTTTTGACCCAAAATGACATGAACCTGTGCCCCACCCTCCCTATTCACCCATCTCGCCCCAGTGACGTTTTTTGTTTTGTTTCCTCAGCTGAAAAAAATCCTCAAAGGGAAACGTTTTGCCAATGTGTGTGGGGGGGAGGGCGGGGAATAAAAGATGGCAGAAGCACTAAAAGGCATAGAAATTGACAAATTCAAAAACAGTTTTGAGCAATGGAAAAAGCATCTCAACAGGTATATTGAATCAATCAGAGAGGACTTTGAAGGTGACTGAAGTTTAAACATGTAAGAATAAATACACGATTTTTCATAAATAAATTCCGAGTTTGTTTGGGTCCCCCTTGTGAAATGTCTCCAAGTTAACATTTGGCAAAAGTTGACATTAAAACATATGTTTTAGAAAGCAACTGTTTATAAGCAGCTGTTTCACATTTCTTTTAGCATTGTTCATCAGGATTGTCACTTCCTTGTGTGGACACTTTTTTTTCCTCTGAATATTTTATTGCTGCCTGTGACATTTAGCACCTAGAAAAAAAATTAAATAACAAATTATCAGTATTTTGGTGACTTCCTAAGCTAGTGAATTTTTTTTTCAAGAATGTTTATTCGAACCAGCCAGGCTCGGTGGCTCAGCCTGCAATCCCGCACCTTGGGAGGCTGAGGTGAGTGGATTGCCTGACCCGCAGGTTCGAGACCCGCCTGGGCAACTTGGCGAGACCTCATCTCTACAATAAATCAAAAATCAGCCGGGCAGGGTAGCGCGCACCTGTAATTCCGGCTACTCAGAAGGCTGAGGCTGAAGGATCGCCGGAGCCCAGCAGGTCGAGGCTGCGGTGGGTGGGAGCGGCCGCTGCACTCCAGTCTGGGTGACAGAGTGAGACTCCGACTCAAAAAAAAAAAAAGAATGCTTATTCAATGTTCATCACTCAATAAATAAATTGTGGTATAAGAGACAATAGACTGTTATACACCAATGAAAAATAATACAAATATATGCAACAAGAGAGGTGAATCCCCCAAACATAACGAATAAAAGAAGCTAGACCCACAGGGAATATTTGGTATGAGTCTTTTTGTTGTTGTTGTTGTTCAGGTGGAGTCTCATGTTGCCTAGGCTGGTCTCAAACTCCTGGCCTGAGCTGGTGAGATTTAAGATTGTATTTGTTTTTTAATGATCTTTGAAAACATATTAATTAGGCCAGACTCGGTGGCGCAGCCTGTAATCCCAGCACTTTGGGAGGCCGAAGCAAATGGATTGCCTCAGCCCGGCAGGTTCGAGACCAGCCGGGGCCACTTGGTGAGACCTTGTCTCTACAATAAAAAAAATTAGCTGGGCACGGTAGCATGTGTCTGTAGTTTGCGCTGCTTGGAAGGCTGAGGTGGAAAGATTGCCTGAGCCCAGCAGGTCGACGCTGGGGTGGCCGTGAACGTGCCACTGCACTCCAGTCTGAGCGATGGTGTGAGATTCCAACTCAAAAAAAAGAAAGAAAGAAGGAAAACATATTAATTGTTAAGGTGCAAAACACAGGAAGTCCCACAGCCGGCACTGCTGCTGCCAGCACTGACCCTGCCACGATCAAGAAGCCATCCCCTCCTGTCATCTTCAAATCTTTGCCAAGCACAAGAGATCCATGCCCAATACCAAGTTGTTAAGCAATGTCCTCGCGCGGTATACCTCAGAGAAAAATAAAAATTTAAAAAGGGAGTGGGGGCTGGGCTCAGTGGCTCAACCTGTAATCCCAGCACTTTGGGAGGCCAAAGCGAGTGAATTGCCTGAGCCCATGGGTTCGAGACCAGCCCGGGCAACTTGGCGAGACCTCATCTCTAAAATAAATCAAAAATTAACCCGGTGTGGTAACACGCACCTGTAGTTCCGGCTACTTGGAAGGCTGAGGCGGATGGATCGCCTGAGCCCATCAGGTCGACTCTGGGGTGGCCATGAGTGTGCCACTGCTCTCCAGCCTGGGCGACAGAGTGAGACTCCAACTAAAAGAAAATAATAATAAGAGAGTGGGAACTACTGGAGTTACTAGCTGATTGAGTCACACCTCTGTGAATTTATAAAAGAAATATAATAAGGTCTTATTTTTAAAAGTCTCCAAGAGAGATAGGAAGGTGCCTGCAAGATGGCCTCCATTCACTGCTTCTACCTAGAAATCCATACAATTAAATCAATAGAGAAAGTACCATGAGAGGCTGCACAGCTTTGTAGTCACAAGCCTGGTGCAGTCTGCTGTGGTTTGAATCCCAGCTTCTTCTCTTCTATGTGAATGTCTTTAGGAACATTTCTTAGTCCCTTTGTGCCTCAGTTTCCCCAAGAGCAAGATAGGGATAAATAATACTAGTATCTACCTATAAGATTGTTGCGGCAATTAAATGAGAAATTCATGTAAAGGTAAACTCAGTGCCTAGAACATATATGTTCAATACATGTTAGATTCTATCATCATCATCATCATCATTAAAGGAAATTAGAGAATGGCCTTAAACTCATACCATGAGCTGAGAAGAATCACTTGCCAAATAATACAGTCAAATTGGGAATGAATCACTGGAGGCCAAGATCTGCCCTGCAGCCCCCTCTAACGCCAGCAGAGGGCAGACTCATCAAGAGAGTGACAGGACTCTTCAACCATGTAAATGGTAAGATTGGTAAATTTGCCCTGGTTCAGATGACTTACCCAAAAAAGAAGGAAAAAAAATTGATAAATGTGACTACATTATTCTAAAAAAATAAAGTAAGGAAAGATGGGCATTAGGAAACTAGTTAGTTGTCATTCTCTCAGTCTGTCTCCCCTGAAACCACACTGCCTCTTAAATCTGTTGCTTTCTGTGCACTCTCTCATTTGAAAGTTAGTTGCAGGTGTCATGACACTTCGCCTCTAAACACGTAAAGCATATAGCTTTTCAGAACAAGGCCGTTTTCCAACATAACCGTGATGCTGTTTTCTACCCAGGCAAGCAATCAACTCCCCATTCCCCCCACCCCAGCTCTTGGCAACCACCGTTCTTTCAGTCTCTATGAATTCCAACAACCTAGGTACCTCATGTAAGTGGAATCACAGTATTTTGTGACTGACTCCGTCTAGCGTAATGTCCTGAAGTTTCATCCATTTTGTAGCATATGTCAGCATTTACTTCCTATAAAGGCTGAATAATATTTCATTGTATGCATACACATTTTGTTTATCCGTTCATCCATTGATGGACACTCGAGTTGTGGCCACCTCTTGGCTATTTTGAGTAATGCTGCTAATAAACACGAGTGTACAAATACCTCTTCAAGACCCTACTGTCAATCCTTTTGGATGTATACACAGATGTGGAATTGCTGGATCATATGATAATTTTATTTTTAATTTTTTAAGGAACAGCCATACTGTTTTTCCACGGCACTTGCGCCATTGTACATTCTCACCAACAGTGCACAAGGGTTCCAATATCCTCACATCCTTTGTCAACACTTGTTATTTTTTGTTTGACTGTTTGTTTTGAGACAGTTTCTCACTATGTTACTGATGCTGGTCTCAAACTCCTGGGCTCAAGTGATCCTCCCACTTCAGCCTCCCAAGTAGCTGGGACTACAGATGCATGCCACTGCACCTGGCTTTATTTGTCAGTTATATTTTTTTAAATAGCAGACATCCTGATGGGTAACATGTAATATCTCATTGTGGTTTTCATTGGAATTTTTAAATTTTGATGAAGCCCAGATTATCTGTTTGTTTTTTTCTTTTATGGATGATCACAGTTTTGGTGTCACATCTAAGAACTCTTAACCTAACCGCAGGTAATAAAAATTTTCTATTATTTCTTCTAAAAGCTTGATAGTCTTTTTTTGGTTTGTTTTTTTTTTTGAGTTGGAGTCTCACTCTGTCGCCCAGACCGGGAGTGGCCACTGCAGCCTCGACCTGCTAGGCTCCGGCAATCCTTCCGCCTCAGCCTTCCAAGTAGCCAGAATTACATGCGCACGCTACCACACCCGGCTGATTTTTTGATTTATTGTAGAGATGAGGTCTCGCTGCCCAGGCGGGTCTCGAACTCGCGGGCTCAGGCAATTCACTCACCTCAGCCTCCCAAAGGCGTGGGATTACAGGCTGAGCCACCGAGCCCGGCCGCTTGATAGTCTTATATTTTGTTTTTAGTTCTATAATCCATGTCAGGTCATGTTTGTAATAGGTGTGAGTTTAGGATGAAGTTCATTATTTTATATACGATATTCAAACCACTTGTTGAAAAGATTTGCTTTTCTCCCTTGATTTGTCTTTGAATCTTTGCTAAAGACCCATCGGCCATGTCAATTTCCCAGTTCTAACAATGTACTATGGTTAGGTAAGATGTTATCAATGAGGAGGCTTGGGGGAAGCTGGGTAACAGAAATAGGGTAAACTATTTTTGCAACTTTTTGCATTTAAATATCTTTATTTATTTATTTAGAGTTGGAGTCTCACTCTGTCACACAGGCTGGGGTGCAGTGGCATGCACACGGCCACCCAGTGTCGACCTGCTGGGCTCAGGCAATCCTTTCGCCTCAGCCTTCCAAGTAGCCAGAACTACAGGCGCATACTACCACGCCTGGCCAATTTATTTATTTATTTATTGTAGCGACGAGGTCTCACCAAGTTGCCCAGGCTGATCTCGAACCAGCAGGCTCAGGCAATCCACTCACCTCGGCCTCCCAAAGTGCTGGGATTACATGCTGATCCACCAAGACTGGCCATACTTAAATATTTTTAAGTAAAAGTATTTTAAAAGTCAATTGGCCATGTTTGTAGTGGATCTGTTTTTATATTATCTACTTTTGTTCCACTGATTTGTGTTGTGAAAATTAATCTTATGAATTGGGTTACTTTTGTCATACCCAACTACAATAGAGTCAAGAAGCCAGGGGTGAAAAGCACTCAGGGCACATGACGTTGCTCCAGAATATAAGTCTCTGCCAGCCTGACTGCTGAAACTACCTGCTGCAAACTGAAACCAGTGTAATCTCATGGTCCCTGAAAACTGCCTGCTGCAACCCTAAGACTAGTTTTACCCACTGTAGTCACTCACTTGTTAGAACTCGCCAGCTCCCCCAATACTTTACTAGTGCCAGTAAACTTTCTGGAAAAGTAATGCGTAACATTTCACCTTTTTATAAAACCTCTAGCTTCCTCTTTGTTCCTGGGACATACCAAAGACCACCCTGAGTGTATACCCAAAATCCAATTCTTGTATACCAAATAAAATGCTAAATTTGGAGATTCATCTCTGCATATTTTATTTGACTTCAATATACATGGTGTCAGACGCTGGATTCAAAGCTGACTCACCTCGAGGAGAATCACTGGCCTTTGGAACTGTAGTATGAGGTACCCACACTGGCCATTTGAGCTCCCCCCACCCAACCACCCACTTCCTCAGGCGGCCTCTTCTCCCCCCAATGAGTCTCTCTTGAATAGAACTCCCAATTTTGGGGATTTGGTTGGGAGGGTCCCTTCCCCCTCCTGCTTTCTGTTTGAAGAGAGGTCTTTGCCCCTTCTGTTTGGAGGAATGGCTATCAGGAGAGTTACTTTCCTCCTACTGACCTCAGCTGTGAAGTTTGGATGAGGGGATTTTCCCTTCATTTGCAGAAGCCTTGTTGTCCTTAGTGGTAAGTACGCACTTTCTTTTCCTTTGGCACGTGAGTTTAATTGACTCTTGTGTGTTTGGCATTAAACCAAATCATCTAGAGAAATTTAGTTACAGATGGGCTCTCCAAGTTCAAAGGCATGCCAAGATATTTTTTGGGACTCCAGCTGGTAACATGTTTAAACATTATAGGGATCATTCAAACAGTCTGTTGTTCTTAAAACTAAACTAAAAGACTGCAGCTATAACATCACACACTCCAAATAAGACTAAAATCACCTCACTATAAAATACTGCCTTAAAGTTAGCTAAGACTTCTTCCTTTCCAGAGCTTCCCCTCCTCTTCATACAATTCCTCCTCTTTCTCCTTCTCTAAGCTAAACTCCCTCTTCCAAAAACTCTTCATCTATTCTGGCATACTGACTACTTCAGTAAAAACACTTGAAAACTAGCAAATAAAAAATTAAACTCATCTTGACCTTCATGCTTGCTCTCTCACCCCCCCGCCTCCCCCCTCCCCT
>NW_007064543.1:174874-191238 GCF_000164805.1 Carlito syrichta | reverse complement strand
CCCACCCCCGCTCAGCCTCCCAAGTAACTGGAACTACAGACATGTGCCACCAAAACTCTCATACTGTTTCTCCATGAAATCACCATGTAAAAGCTACCCTGTCTATACTAACGGGAATGGCACCATTCTTATCTTCGAGGCCAAAGAATTGAATCCAAGAAAATAGTGCCCAGAACTTGTTAGAAAAAATATCTTTTGGGTCTCCTCACATAGTTTAGTCACATGTTCACAGTTAACATGTTAACTGGTCTTTGTCCAATATATTAGTACCTGACCCAAACTGCCTTACCCAAAATTTGTTTCACAGCGTTTATAAGATTGCCTATTTTTGTAAAAAAAAAAAAAAAAAGACTTAAAGTGTAGTCTTATATCATTTTGTCAGAAAAATAATTTGGACGGAGCTGCCTTTTATAAAATGGCGGGTTTATAGATTTTAATATCGCATGGCTAAAATTCTAAAATAGCAGCTACATTTATTTGTGTGGATGCAAATGTGTTTAGATGTGTTTATGCATATATGCATATATTATATTGCATGTATGTCTATATAATAAAATCTAGTGTAGGCAGCCAGAAATCCCTAATAAATTTTATTCCAATTGGTTTGGATAAATGAGCACTTACATAGAATATATAGTAATTAACCCAAGTGTGCTTTTTTCATTCACATGACTTAAGTAAATCTTAGATAAATTAATTGACTTTAAAATTTTTGATGGGAGAGAAAAAAAATTGTTGATAAAATAAAATTAGAAGCTGGGCTTGGTGGCTTAGCCTGTAATCCCGTGCCTTTGGGAGGCTGCGGTGAGTGGATTGCCTGAGCCCGCGGGTTCGAGACCCGCCCAGGCAGCGAGACCTCATCTCTACAATAAATCAAAATGAGCCAGGCATGGTAGCGCATGCCTGTAGTTCCAGCTACTCGGAAGGCTGAGGCGGAAGGATCGCCGGAGCCCAGCAGGTCGAGGCTGCAGTGGCCGAGAGCGGCCGAGAGCGGCCACTGCACTCGTCTGGGCGACAGAGTGAGACTCTGTTAAACCCAGAACTCTAATCAGAGAGAGAGAGAGAGAGAGAGAGACCACAAAGAGCCAGCTCCAATGCAAACACACGAGGGTCTTTATTCGGGCTCGAGTCTGGGCTCACACATGAAGCCGGTAGAGGCTTCATGGACGAGAGCGTTGATTCAGTATGGCAAGCAGTTTTTATGCACAATTACAGAGGGAGGGGAAAGAACTTTAAACTTGATTTTTCATGATTGGGTAATTTCTCCTAATGGGTACGGGAACACTTGGTATTGGTAGGTGCCTTTCGTGGGCTGTAACCTGACTGCCCGTGATTGACAGAAACCCACTTAACGGGCAGAGTGGAATGTCAGATAAGTTAGGTTCATACAGTCACTGCGTATAAAGTAACCTGAGCAACCTGGAAGTTACATTATCCATTAAGTTTGCTGATTCACCCCGAGGAATACTTAGGAAAGCTTGTTTGCTTAACATTTACATAATATAACATGGTCATTATGGGACAACAAAAGCCAAAGTTTTTAACAAAGTTTTAAATATGAATGCTGCAAACACATACAGTGAATGTGGGGTAGAAATTCATATAGTACTAGTTCTGGGAATTTATAAAATATCACAAATGTCTTATAGCAAGGTGGTTTTTGTAAAAGTCTTTGATTCCTTCAGGTTTACATAGCCACTGTGTGTAAATTAACACTGGCATGGAAGCCAGTGATTTAAATCAACATAAAGCCCACCTAGAGAGCAGCTAGCGCCTCAGAGTCTACTGCAATAGCAAAGGAATGTCTGAAAGGGGCTTATCGCTTTAACATTTACATCCCGTTGTAAAAGCAGAAGTCAGCATGGCAATTGGGACTGACGATGCTTAACCCAAGAGTTCTAAATACAAACACTACTTAAGCCATTATATAACTACACAATCAGTCACTACCCGGCACCCGACATATGCCTAATTCTACGGGGTCTGAGGTAGGATTTAAAGTACTAAGATTTCATAAAGTACAATGAACATGAAGTAGGAATACACAAAATATATAGTAAACATGAGGTAGGGATATATGAAATATAGTGAACTAAACACTACTTTTACAGCAAGTATGGCTTTTTAAGTTTCTTGGTTTCTTGGGTCTCTCAATAGCATGCTCTTAACCTAAGTCTATTACTGTCCTCTCAACTTCAACTCAAAAAATAAAATTAAATTAAAATAAATTAAAAAATAAATAAAATTAGAAATGTCTTCAAAATTGTCCACATATGTTTTTGCCTGGGCTTACTGGTCATACAGTTTTTAAAAATATATACCTCTGCTAGATGTTTTAAGGTCATAAAGCTATCAACCCAGCCTAAAATAAAATGGTTTTTGTTAATATAATTCTTGAATAAATAAGATTAATTTAATATCATTGATTTAATAAAAACAGTTGTATCTTTTGATTTATCAGCAGGATACCCATGTTTTTACTTAGGTAAACACCTGATATTAACCAGTTATAAAATTGTCTAATTAAAAAGGTCATAAAATAGTGACTAGCTCTATCTATTGAGATATCTAATATCTCAATTTTCATAAGTAATCTAGGTATAATGCAGTGGCTCACATCTATAATCCCAGCACTTTGGGAGGCAGAGGCAAGAGGATTGCCTGAGTCCAGGGGTTTGAGACCAGCCTGATCAACTTGGCAATACCTTGTCTCTACAGTAAATCAAAAAATTGCCAGACATGGTGGTGTGTCCCTGTATTTCCAGCTACTTGGAAGGCTGAGGTGGAAGAATCTCCTGGTCCCAGCAGGTTGAGGCTATGGTGAGCATGCCACTGCACCCAGTCTGGGCAACAGAGTGAAACTCCAACTCAAAAAAAAAATTGTTTTCAAAATAAAATAGGTAATTTTGTAAATGAAATAAACATTTTTATTTAGATGAATTTTTATGTAATTTTAAATCTTAAAAGTTATATTATGTTAAATTAAATGATACTCATTAAGTGTTTGGGTCATATCCAAATAAGATAAAAAACAAGTTGCTGAATAAATATGTTTGTTTTTGCCTTCTTAAATTTTATAGAAAGACTAAATATATCTGTTTAGTAACTAAAATATGAATTAGGGAAAAAATAATTTTCTATGAGAAAGAATCTTATGTGATAAATTTTTTTCCTAAGATAAAATGATTGGTTGTTCTAAAATAAAAAATAAAAAAAATTATAGGATAAGACTGGGGTTTTAAAAAATGATAAAATATCTAAACAAGTCAAATAGAATTTATAAAAGATGGACCTTATGAGGGAAGTTTTATGTGTAATCGGTTTGGCTGAGATTGGGAAGAAATAGTTTGTGTGTTTTTCTAGAAATTTAACACTGGTGTCATTGGTGCTCTGATACAGGGCCGTAGGTTCCTCTCCATTTAAAACAGCAGGGTTAGCCGGGCTTGGTGGCTCAGCCTGTAATCCCGCACCTTTGGGAGGCTGAGGTAAGTGGATTGCCTGAGCCCGCGGGTTCGAGACCCTCCTGGGCAGGCGAGACCTTATCTCTACAATAAATCAAAAAATCAGCCGGACGTGGTAGCGCGCGCCTGTAATTCCGGCTACTCGGAAGGCTGAGGCGGAAGGATCGCCGGAGCCCAGCAGGTCGAGGCTGCGGTGGCCGGGAGCAGCCACTGCACTCCGGTCTGGGTGATGGAGTGAGACTCCAACTCAAAAATAAATAAATAAATAAAACAGCAGAGTTTTCTTGCAGCATTGCTTTCTCTTTACAGAAGAGAAGAATACAAGTGAAAACACTGTTGTGTTACCAAAGCCTTGACCAAAATTTCGTATTTGAAAATATCCAAAAAAGTATTCTCAACCTTACAATGAGAAAATAAAGACTCCCTTCCTGGCAGGTCCAGGAACCTTAAGGCTCTGAGAAAAATCTAAAGTTGGCCTTAATTTGACTTCCTAAGCTCAAGAGGCTTTAAATCTGAGATCCCTATTTGTTCAATATAGAGAAAAAAGTTACATTAAAAAAAAAGCTATAATACAGTTATCAGATTACAACTCTATTATTTTTAGTTCTTATTATCTACCTGTACAAAAATACTAGATCATAAATTCTTATAGATTTCTTCAATCCAACTTTCTGCCATAAAATTACTAAAACAGGAACTATTCTATTCCTAAAGTATTATAAGCTAAAACTAGATACATTTTTAAGGAATAAGTCTTATGCCTGATGTATGAGCCACACAAAAAGTTCACCAAACCACCTGATACCATAACATTCAAACTGCAAACTAGAATGAGTAGTTGACATTTTTCCAAACTGTAAACAGTTTTTCCCAAGACATTGGAGCAAGACTCCATATCATAATGACTCTTGTCTTTTTTTTTTTTTTTTTTTTTTGAGTCAGAGTCTCACTCTGTCATGCTCATAGCCACCGCAGCCTTGACCTGCTAGACTCAGGTGATCCTTCCACCTCAGCCTTCCAAGTAGCTGGAACTATAGGCTCATGCCACCATGCCTGTCTTTTTTTTTTTTTTTTTTTAATTGTAGAGACGAGGTCTTTCCAAGTTACTCAGGCTGGCCTCAAAGCTCGGGACTCAGGCAATCCTCTCGCCTCTGCCTCCTAAAGTGCTGGAATTACAAGCGTGAGCCACCATGCCTCTTTCAATACACCTTTTTTATTTGAAAGAATAATGGTGTAATTAAAATTTCACAATAAGTGACTTCTACTGAATAAAAACTGACTTGTAAAATTTTTTTGGTCCACAGAGTGGTCAACTTTGATAATATCCCTAATATAACATTTTGTTCAAATTATACTGGTAAGGCCAGGCACGGTGGCTCAAGCCTGTAATCCCAGCACTTTGAGAAGCCAAGGAGAGAGGGTTGCCTGCACCCAAGGGTTCAAGACCAGCCTGGGCAGCTTGGTGAGACCTTGTATCTACAATAAATAAAAAAAATGAGCCAGGTGTGATGGTGTGCACCTGTAGTTCCAGCTCTACATGGAAGGCTGATGTGGAAGGATCACCTGAGCCTAGCGTGTCGAGGCTGCGGTGGCTGTGAGTGTGCCACTGCATTCCAGCCTGGGTGACAGAGTGAGACTCCAATTCAAAAAAAAAAAATTATACTGGTGGTCACCTTTTGTAAAGTTGGCTTTCTCTGCTTTAATTCAACCTAGTCATAGAATGCTACTCAGGTTGGATGTGGTAGCTCACGGCTGTAATCCAGCACTTTGGGAGGCTGAGATGGGAGGATGCCCTGAGCCAAGGAGTTAAAGACCAGCCTGGGCAATGTAGCAAGACCTCATTTCTACAAAAAATATTTAAAAATTAGCTGAGTGTGGTGACACATGACTATAGTCCCAGCTATTTGGGAGTCTGAGGCAGAAGCATCCCCTGAGCCCAGGAGATTGAGGCTGTGGTGAGCCATGATTGTGTCACTGCACTCCAACCTGCTGACAGAGTGAAACTCAAACCCAAAAAGAAAAAACACTGCTCAGTGGCTACAGCAAGTCTCACCAGACATGTCTGAACTTTTTTTTAATCTGTTTAATTGGTTACCTTTCAAATAAGGTTCGTTACTGGGTATGGTGGCTCACACCTGTAATCTCAGCTACTTGGAAGGCTAATGTGGGAGGATTGTGTGAGATCATGAGTTTGAGATGATCTTGAGCAACATAGTATGACACTTTCTCTAAAATATATTTTTTAAAATTTGCTTGGCATTGGTGGCACATGCTTGTAGTCCCAGATACTTGCAAAGTTGAGGAAGGAGGATCATATGAGCCCAGAAATTAAAGGCTGCAGTGAGCTATGATTGAGTCACTGTACTCCAGCCTGGGTGACAGAGCAAGACCCTGTCTCAAAAAAAGACAAAAAACAGTTAAATTTGGAGATTCATCGCTACATACTTTTTGTTTTACTTTGAAAATGTCTTGATTACTATAACTTTATGGCAGTTCTTAAAATCAGGTAACGCAATTCCTCCACCTTTATTCTTCTTTTACAAAACTGTCTTGGCTAATCTAGTTTCTTTGACTTTCCATATAAATTTTAGAATCAGCTTGTCTACATCTACAAAAATTCCTGCTGGGATTTTTATTAGAAATGCAATATTGTTTCATCAGTTAGGTATGGTTTTATGACCCACAATATAGTGTACTAGGGAATGTGTTCCATGTGCTTTTATTTTTTGCTAAGACAGGGTCTTACTGTGTTGCCCAAACTGGCTCAGGCAATCCTCCTGCCTCAGCCTCTCGAGTAGCTGGGACTACAAATGTGTGCCACTACACCTGGCTCTTCCATGAGCTTTTGAAAAGAATGTGTACTTTGTTGTTGAGTGAAATATTGTAGATGATTAGATCCAGCTGGTGGAGGGTGTGTTGTTCAGTCCTTCTTTGTCCTTGTTGTTTTTCTGTCTACTAGTTCTCTCCTTTACTGAAAGCGAACTGTTGAAGTCTCAAACCATAATAATGGGTTTGTCAGTTTCTCCTTTCAGTTCTGTCAGTTTCTTATACACACTTAGGATTGTTATATCTTCTTGATGGAATAATTCCTTTATCATTACATAATGTATTTCTTTGTATCTGGCCATTTTCTTTGCTTTGAAATCCACTTTGATATTAATTTAGCCACTCCAGCTTTCTTTTTTCTTTTATTTGTGATATACAACATGGTGTTTTGAAATCCAGCTTGCTTTTTATTTGTATGTTCATGGTAAATATTTTTCCATCCATTAACGTTTTTGTTTGTTTCTCAGAGATACAGTGTCATGTTGCACAAGCTGGACTTGAACTTCTGGGCTCAAGCAATTCTCCCATCTCAGTCTCCTGCATAGCTGGGATTACAGCCATGTACTACCACACCCAGCTATTCGTTTACTTTTGAAACCCAGGCATGATATATTTTATAGGAAAAACTGAGGTAATCAGACTTTTAGTAATCAGGTTTTTGTGCTTATGCTTAGGAGTGGGACTATACTGAAATGTTTGCTGTATCTGTGCCAGAGGCTTCAGTTTCCTTGTTTTTATTTGTCTGTTTTCTCCTGTTATTTTTTTTTTCCCTAGGAATTCTTTCTTAAATAGAGTATGTGTCCTGCAGCTCTCTCAACTGTAATTCACTGTTATTATATTGAAGCTCTGCTGCTTTACAGGGGAGTGGTAAGATATACAGAGGGGAGGTATTCTATGATCTTATGATTAATTCTGTTTTGTTACTGTTGTTACTTTTTTTTTTTTTGAATTGGAGTCTCACTCTTTTCTCCCAGGCTGGAGGCAGTGGCCGCTCCCGGCCACTGCAGCCTCGACCTCAAACTGCTGGGCTTAGGCAATCCTTCTGCCTTAGCCTTCCAAGTAGCTGGAACTACAGATGCACACCACCATGCCCAGCTAGTTTTTCTGATTTATTGTATAGATGAGGTCTCACCAAGTTGCCCAGGCTGGTCTCGAATCCCCGGACTCAGGCAATTCTCTTGCCTCAGTCTCTCAAAGTGCTGGAATTACAGGCTGAGCCACCGCACCCGGGCTGTTGTTGCTTTTAATGAGCCTAAGTTCCTGGGCTGTGACCTTCAGAAGACTTTCTTATTTCTTTCCTATGTAAGACAGGAAGACTAGAAAGGAATAGAATTGTGTAATTGCTGTTCCACCAGGTCACATAAGGCCATAAAGTAGTTTCAGATAGTCCATAAAGTAGTTTTCCTTGAGGGTGGGCCTTTGTTACCTACAATATTTTGGGTGTATTTTTTCTTTTTCTTTTCTTTTCTTTTTTTTTTTTTTGAGTCAGGGTCTCACTCTGTTGCCCAGGCTTGAGTGTAGTGGTGTGATCACACCTCACCCAAGCCTTTACCTTCTGAGCTCTGGTGATCCTTCTGCCTCAAGTCTCCTAAGTAGCTGGGACGACAGGCCCATGCCACCATGCCTGGCTAATTTTCAAAAACTTTTATAGCGACAAGGGCTCACTATGTTGCCTAGACTGGTCTCAAACTCCTGGGCTTAAGCAATCCTCCCACCTCTGCCTCCCAAAGTGCCAGATTACAGGCATGAGCCACCATGCCCAGTCTTGTGTTTCAGAATGATAACTTTTCCCCTCCCCCTGCCGGAAATTCAAGGGGATTTTTCTCCAATCTTCAATATGAGAATCTGGTGATGTTCCCAAAGACAAAACTCACAAAAGTGTAAAAGTGCCTACTAAGACTGGGCCTCAGGAGTTTTTAATTCCCAAGCTAGTCCATATTCAGTCTCCAATGACTAGCCAGTTACCAGTTAAGTGTTCCTACAAGGTACTGCACCAGAGGCTGCTGATTTGGGGTATAGTTATCTGTATTTGCAGGTCTTTCTAGTTCTCAGGTGGCAGTTTGCCACCTGACTTCAACTCTCTGATGGATCTAAGGAAAGTTGTTGATTTCCAGTTTATTTGGCTGTTTTCTTGTTGTGAGGATGGGAGTGATGACCAAGCTCCTTACATGTCAGAGCTAAAACCAGAGGTCTATCTATTTGCTTTTCACCGATCTAAATTACTGTATTTTCAATGAGTTTCTTGGAGACAGCAGATACTTGCATTATATTTTTCTTTTCTTTTTTTTTTTTTTTTGAGTTGGAGTCTCACTCTGTCACCCAGACTGGAGTGCAGTGGCCACTCCGGGCCACCGCAGCCTCGACCTGCTGGGCTCCGGTGATCCTTCCGCCTCAGCCTTCCAAGTAGCTGGAACTACAGGTGCACACTACCACACTCGGCTAATTTTTTGATTTATTGTAGAGATGAGGTCTCACTGCCCAGGCGGGTCTCAAACCCGCGGGCTCAGGCAATCCACTCACTTCAGCCTCCCAAAGCACGGGATTACAGGCTGAGCCACTGAGCCTGGCTTGCATTATATTTTTCAATTCATTCTGAAAGTCTTTTTTAATTGGTGTACTTAGACAATTTACATTTAATGTAATGTTTGATATTTTGAATCTGGGTCCACCTTTTTTGTTTCCTGTTTTCTTCTCTCTCTGTTTCCCATCTTCCACTTTCTTTATGTTGTTTGTTTGTTTTATGAGTCAGAGTCTCACTCTGTCACCTAGGCTGGAGTACAGTGGCACACTTACAGCCACCGCAGCCTCAACCTGCTGAGCTCAGGTGATCCTTCTGCCTCAGCCTTCCAAGTAGCTGGAACCACAGGCACGCGCCACCGCGCCCAGCTAATTTTTTCACTTATTGTAGAGATGAGGTCTTCCCAAGTTGCCCAGACTGGTCTTGAACCCCTGGATTCAGTCAGTCCTCTTGGCTCCTCCTCCCAAAGTGCGAGGATGACAGATGTGAGCCACCACGCCCAGTTTTTGTGTTGCTTAAACAGTTTTCTTATTTTCATTTTAATTACTCTATTGCGATTTGACTCTTATCTTTGTATAGTTTATAGTTTTCTTACTGTTCACTCTAGGGTTATAATATGCATGCCTAAATTGTCATAGTCTCCTTAGAATCAGTATTTTCAAGTCAGGCTTGGTGGCTCACACTTGTAATCCCAGCACTTTCTGAGGCCAGAAATTCAAGACAGGCCTGAGCAAGACATCATCTCTACAAATTTTTTGCTTTTAATTAGCCAGGCATAGTGGTGCATGCCTGAAGTCCCAGCCACTCGACAGGCTGAGGTGGGAAGATCGCTTGAGCCCAGGAATTCAAGGTTGCAGTGAGCCATGATCATGCCACTGTGCTCCAGCCTGAGTGACACAGTGAGACCCTGTCTCAAAAACAAAACAATATTTCCCCACTTCAAGTAGAAATCTTACCACATTGAAGGTCCCTTGGCCCTCTCTCTCTCTTTTTTTTTTTTTTGAGTTGGAGTCTCACTCCATTGCCCAGACTGGAGTGCAGTGGCCGCTCCCGACCACCGCAGCCTCAACCTGCTGGGCTCCGGTGATTCTTCCGCCTCAGCCTTCCCAGTAGCTGGAACTACAGGTGCGCGCTACCACGCCCGGCTACTTTTTTGATTTATTGTAGAGATGAGGTCTCTCTCTTTATGCCATAGTTGTCTTACGTATTTCATCTGCATACTTAACAGCCCCATGAAATAATGTTATACTGTGGCTTTCCCTTCATTCCTGATGTTTCAAATCTCCCTCTAGTGTGATTTCTCTTTGCCTGCAAAACTTCCTTTAGCAATTATTTTATTTTACTTTTCTTAGTTGGGGTCTCATGCTGTCATTCAGATTGGAGTACAGTGTCACCATGAAAGCTCACCTCAGCTTCAACCTCCTGGGCTTCCACCTTAGCCTCCTGAGTAACTGGGACTACAGACATGCACCACCACACCCAGCTAATTAAAAAAACATTTTTTTTTTCCTTTGTAGAACTGAGGTCTTGCTATGTTACCCAGGCCTGATCTCAAACTCTTGGGCTCAAGTGATTCTCCCGTCTCAGCCTCCCAAAGTGCTGGTACAGGTGTGAGCCACTATGCCCAGCATCTTTAGCAATTATTTTAGAGCAAGTAATATATACTGCTAGTTTTTCTTCACTGAGAATATCTTTTACCTTTGTTCCTGAATATTTTAAATGGATGTAGAATTCAAGTTTAACAGGTTTCGTTGTTGTTGTTTCAGCACTTTAAAAAGTTGTTGCACTACCTTCTGGCCTCTGTGGATTCTTTTGAGAAACCCACAGTCATACAAACAATTTTTCCCTACTTAAATAATAGATTGTTTTTCTTCGGCAGCTTTCAAAATTTCTTGTTTGCCTTTAGTATTCAGCACTGTTATCAAGGCTTGTTTGGGCACGAAATTTTTTTTTTGGATCAGTTTGCGGCCCACTGGACTTCTTGAATCTGTGAATATATGTCCTTTAGCAAATGTGGGACGTGTTCAGCTATTATGTATTAAAATATTTTTTTCTTCTCCACCCTGCTTCTTCTCTTTTTCTAGGACTCTGATAAACATAGACTCCTCAGTATTATACCATAGATCCTTGAGGCTTTATAAATATTTTTCAATCATTTTTTCTCTCTGTTGATTAAGTTGGATCATTTCTGTTGATTTATCTTCAAGCTTATTTATATATCCCGCTGCCATCTTCTTTCTGCTACTGAGTCTAAACAATGGATATTGGTGTTATTGCATTTTTCAGCTCTAAATTTTCCATTTTCTTTTTCTTTGTGTCTTCCATTTCTTTGCTAAGATGCTATCTTTCCATTCATTCCAAGAGTGTTTACCTTTACTTTATGGAGCATGGAAGATGATTATAATAGCTACTTTAAAGTCTTTGTCTGATAATGCCAAGATCTGTGCCCATTCAGTGTGGGTATCTGTTGATTATCTTTTCCCTTGACAGTTGAGTTTTCCTGATTCTTCATAGGCCAAATAATTTTGAATTGTATCTTGGACATTTTGATTATTATGCCATGAAACTCTAGGTCATGTTTAAATCCTAAAGAGAATTTTATTTATTTGTTTATTGTTTTAGAAACAATTTAACAGGTTAGCTTCAGGTCATAAATTCTGACTGCTTTCTGTTGGTTATGGTTCTAATGTCAGTGCAGTTTTCAAAGCATTTGCAGTGCTATTTGGATCACTCCCTCATGTGTGCCACCCAGGGACTGCTCTGGGCTTTGCATTGTCATCCTTCCCATAGCTGAGTTATAAAGCCTGTGGTGTACTGTTTAGGGTCAGATCTGCCTGTGCAGCCTGCTTGGAGGTGAACCAAGGAGTTTATACTCAACTTCATGTATTTGCCCTCTTCATTTTCTTTCTTTCTTTTTTCTTTTTAATTCTTATTTTTTGAGTCAGAGTGTCACTCTGTCACCCAGGCTGGAGTGCAATGGCACGCTCACAGCCACCGCAGCCTTGACCTGCTGGACTCAGGTGATCCATCCACCTCAGCCTTCCAAGTAGCTAGAACTACAAGCACATGCCACCACACCCGGCTAATTTTTTTTATTTATTGTGGAGACAAGATCTCACCAAGTTTCCCAGGCTGGTCTTGAACCCTTGGACTCAGGCAATTCTCTCACCTCTGCCTCCCAAAGTGCTGGGATTACAGACGTGAGTCACTGAGCTCAAGTCCCCTCTTCATTTTCATACTCTCAGCAGCATCCCTGACATTTTCCATCTTTGAGAAATCTCTCCTCATCTGGTCAGAAAGCTGAGGTTTTATTTTCCCTGTTGGGTCACATACTTTTCATAACTATATCTATGTCCAGAACAACCAGGTGGTAGAAGGATAGGGAGAGATAAAAAGCAATGGCGGGTTAGCCCCTGCTTTGGGGATCATGGTTCTTTGATCAGAGAGGAAGTGTTCCCCTCTCTCAGAGTTCTGGATGCCTGAGTGCCACTGCCTTTGTTTTGCTGCGCTCTTGCCACCATTTCTGCTGCCACAGCAACATTGCCAGGTGGCAACAGTAGGATAGGATGGCGTATGCTTGTTCCATTTGCTTCCAAACAAAAACCTCTTATTTTTACTTTAAACTTTTAAAATTAAACTATACCTATAGAAAAGTGCACACATCTTAAATAGTTAGCCAATTTTTACCAAGTAAACATATCTATGAATCAACACCAGATCAAGAAATAGATGCACTTGCTGGGTGTGCGAGCTCACACCTGTAATCTCAGCACTTTGGGAGCCCAAGGCAGAAGAATTGCTTGAACCCAGGAGTTTGAGACCAGCCTAGACAACATGGCAATATTTTGTCTCTAAAAAAAAAAAAAAAAAATTAAAAAATTAACTGGGCATGGTGATGCAGGCCTGTAGTCCCAGCTACCTGGAAGGCTGAGGTAGAAGGATTGCCTGAGCTCAGAAGGTCAAGGCTGCAGTGAGCCATGATCAAGCCACCGTGCTCCAGTCTGTACAACAGAGTGAGACCCTGACTCAGAAAAAAAAAAAAAAGAAAGAAAGAAAGAAATGAAACACTCTTATGCCCTGCCCAGTCAATGCCTCCCAATATATAGCTTCTAACTTCTAACATCACAGATTGATGATGCCTCCTTTTGAACCTTATATAAACGAGATCATACACTTTCTTTTTTTTTTTTTTTTTTTGAATTGGAGTCTCACTTGGTCGCCCAGACTGGAGTGCAGTGGCCGTTCCCGGCCACCGCAGCCTCGACCTGCTGGGCTCTGGCAATCCTTCCGTCTTAGCCTTCCGAGTAGCCGGAATTACAGGCACGCGCTACCGTGCCCGGCTGATTTTTTTATTTATTGTAGAGATGAGGTCTCGCTGCCCAGGCGGGTCTCGAACCCGCGGGTTCAGGCAATCCACTCACCTCAGCCTCCCAAAGGCACGGGATTACAGGCTGAGCCACCGAGCCCGGCTGAGATCATACACTTTCAACTTTCTCTCACTTAGCATAATATTCATGAGCTGTCTTCACAGGTACTAATAGTCTAGCAGTTTATTCAGATTAAGTGCTGTATGGTATTCTATTGCATACACTTGTTTATTCCATTCTATTGTTGATGGACATCTAGGTTGTTTCCACTATGAGGCTATTACAAATAGGCCAGGCACAGTGGGTCATGCCTATAATCCCAGCACTTTGGAAGGCCGAAGCAGGAGGATCACCTGAGCCTAGGAGTTTGAGACTAGCCTAGGCAACATAGCAAGACTTCATCTCTACAAAAAAATTTTTCAAATTAGCCAGGCATGGTGGTACATGACACTAGTCCCAGCTACTCAGGAGGCTGAGGCAGAAGGATTGCTTGAGCCCAGGAGGTCAAGGCTGCAGTGAGCCACAAACATGCTACTGCACCCTAGCCTGGACGACAGAGTAAGACTTTGACTCAAAAAAAAAATAGTGCCACTATGAAAAACATTTTTAGACATGTCTTTTGATGCTCCATATGTATGCATTTCTAGAGTAGATTGCTGGGTCATATGCACATGTTCTGCTTTGTTGATGCTGCCAGACAGATTTCCAAAGTAGTTGTGTCAACTTATGCCCATATATCAGTGTATAAAGTTTCCCATCGTTCCATATTTACTTGGTAATGCCAGCCTGTTTAATTTCAGCTGATCTAGTGGGTGCATATCTCACCATGGTTTTAATTTTTTTTTTTTTTTTTTGAGTAGGAATCTCACTCTGTTGCCTAGGCTGGAGTGCAGTGGCATGCTCCCAGTCACCACAACCTCAACCAGCTGGGCTCAGGAGATCCTTCCACCTCAGTCTTCCAAGTAGCTGGACCCACAGATGCGTGCCACCATGTCTGGCTAATTTTTTAAAATTTATTGTAGAAATGAGATCGCTTCAAGTTGCCCAGACTGGTGTTGAACCCGTGGGCTCAGGAAATCCTCTAGCCTCCGCCTCCCAAAGTGCTGGGATTATAGGTGTGAGTCACTGTGCCCAGTTTACAATAATGTTTTATATTTGCACTATAAATCTTCCCTCTAGCATTTGCCACAGACTTGCAACTTGCGTAACTGGAATGAGGAAAGAAGAATACCCTAGCCTTCCTGGAGTTACTGGGTCCCCAGGGACCCAGAGTTCCACTGTATCCACTGATCAGAGCCAAAGTTTCTGGTGGTCAGGAGAGAAGTAGGAAGTAGGATGCTAGAAACATGATTCCTTTATAAAACAGATGTGCGTTGGAGGGTAGGAGCCAAGTCCTGTGAAAACACAGAAGCCCGACATGGCAATGAGATTTCTGGGAGTTCAGTGGTCTGAGGTATGTTGGGATATCCTGTCAAAAGTGAAAGAGAACCTGGCAGTGGCTCACACCTGTAATCCCAGCACTTTGGGAGGCCGAGACAGGAGGATTGCTTGAGCCCAGGAGTTCAAGACTAACCTGGGCAACACAATGAGACCCTGACTACTAAAAAGTTAAAAAAAAAAAAATTTAGGCCAGGCATGGTGGCTCATGCCTATAATCCCAGCACTTTGAAAGGCCAAGGTGAGAGGATTGCCTGAGCCCAGGGGTTCGAAACTAGCCTGGGCAATTTGATGAGACCTCATCTCTACAATAAATCAAAAGATTAGCCGGGTGAGGTGGCATGTGACCATAGTTCCTGCTACTTGGAATGCTGAGGAGTCCGGCAGGTCAAGGCTGCGGTAGCAGTGAGTGTGCCACTGCACTCCAGCCGGGCAACAGAGTAAGTCCTCAACTCGAAAAAAAAAAAAGTGAAAGAATTCTCAACCTGGGCCTGGCGTGGTGACTCAAGCCTTTAATCTCAGCACTTTGGAAGGCTGAGGCAAGAGGATTGCCTGAGCTCAGGGATTTGAGACCAGCCTGAACAACTTGGTGAGTTATATATATATATATAGTGGGCGTGGTAGTGTGCACCTGTAGTTCTGTAGTTCCAGCTACTTGGGACACTGAAGTGGAGGGATCACCTGAGCCCAGCAGGTAGACTCTGGGATGGCCATGAGCATGCCTCTGCACTCCAGTTTGGGCTACAGGGTGAGACTCTGACTCAAAAAAAGAAAAAAGAAAAAAATTCTTGAACTTTGGCCCCCTCCCCTACCTTGGGGAGATGACTCTCTCTCTCTCTCTCTTTTTCCCGCTCTCTCTCTCTAATTTACTTTCTAAATAAACTATATTTTCCAGTCAAAAAAAAAGAATTCTCAACCTGTCAATCTGTGCTGGCAAGAAAAGCAAAACATACAAAACTCTTTGACTCAGTAATTACTCTTGTAGTTATACACCCAAAAGAACTGACTACCCATGTCTACCAAAAGACATGTAGAAGAATATTCATAGAAGCTTTATTCATCGTAGTCCCAAACTGGAAACAGCCCAAAGGTCCATCTACAGAATAATGGATAAACACATTGTAGTATATTCTAACAGTTGAATACTACTCAGCAATTAAAAAGAAATGAGACCAGGTGCAATGGCTCATACCTAAATCTCAAGCTGAGGTGGGAGGATTGCTTGAGCCCAGCAACATAGTGAGACCTCATCGCTACAAATAAAGAAAAAAAAAATAGCCAGACAAGATGGTGTATCCCAGCTACTTTGAGGCTGAGGATGGAGGATTGTTTGAGCCCAGGAGTCCAAGGCTGCAGTGAGCCCTGATTGTGTCATTGCATTCCAGTCTGGGCTACAGAGTGAGACCCTGATTCAAAAGAGAGAAAGAGAGAGAGAAAGAGAAGGAGGGAGGGAGGGAAGGAGGGAGAAAGAAAGAGAGGGGAAGAGAAGGAAATTTGAATGAATCTCGATGTGATTATGTAGAGCAAAAAAAGTCAGACATAAAAAACACATACTCAGCCGGGCTCGGTGGCTCAGCCTGTAATCCCGTGCCTTTGGGAGGCTGAGGTGAGTGGATTGCCTGAGCCCGCGGGTTCGAGACCCGCCTGGGCGGCGAGACCTCATCTCTACAATAAATCAAAAAATCAGCCGGGCGTGGTAGTGTATGCCTGTAATTCCAGCTACTTGGAAGGCTGAGGCGGAAGGATCGCCGGAGC